>NC_052317.1:35315668-35335668 GCF_016432855.1 Salvelinus namaycush | reverse complement strand
CGAAAAGGGGCTAAAAGAATGTTAAATAAAATGAAAGAAGGCATACTTCACCAGCACCACTCCGAAAGAGCGTCAGAGGCTGGCGAACTATCGTCAAATGACAGGCGAAGCGTACTATATTGTTTCAGACGGCAATCTATCCCCACTCTTCCAAGAAGAAAGTGACGTAGTTCTGTGCTGCGATAGGGCTGTTTGAACTAGGGCTTAGAAGTGAAGATAGACACACACATGCTCAGAAATTACACTTAACACTCTTGTGCTGTCTTCACAGAATCTTTCCGAAGTTGTCCTGTAAATGTGTGCGTTATGAGTGTGTGTCTCACATCTGTCAGTTCGGACCTCCTCCCTCATCGGCTATGACAGACATTCTAACACGCGGGGTTGTCACGACAACATGAAGCCAGTTACACACCAGAGTGTTTGATCAGAACGGAAGGGTAAACACACACACTCCAAACTCATCTTGTCTCTGTGAATAGATAACATACAACCGCCCTCCCTGTAATTTCCATGCCTGTCAGCCTCCCTAACCAGACTGTATTTTTATTTGATAAGTTGCTTTTTAAATTCTTCTCTGCTGTAATCTGAAGTAGGGGCTGCCATGCGACCCGAATGCAGTTAATAAACCCTAAAGGAAAACCCCTACAGTATAGCCAGTGGTTACCAACCTTTTTGGTTACTGTACCACCAACTGAATTTTGCTCTGCCTGGATACCCCAGAAGTACCCCCCTCGTGCATTTTACCAGTAGGTATATGGTCTCATGAGTCTTCTCAAGTACCCCCTGTGGATAGGCCAAGTACACCCAGGGGTCCTAGTAGCCCTGGTTGGGAATCACTGGTATAGCTTATAAAATAATGTGTGCCTCTTTGAGCTGTTATTTTGACTCTTCAGACAGTCACAAATTTCATAGGCCTATGCACAATTCAATACATGGGCATCTCTGTCAGACATGAATGCTGTTAACAATTCAGAGAGGCATGAGGGAAAATTTCCCTATCTTCACATGTCCTAGACCCTAGGCTATTTTTATTTCCAGTTCCAATCCCACTGAAACCCCAAATTCTGACTCGTGTCTCAACTAAAAATTCCTAACTTTATTCTGTAATCTATAGGTTGCATAATCAAAGCACGTCGCTCGCTTATGTGAAAGGGAAATGGGGATACGTAGTCAGTTGTACAACTGAATACCTTCAACTGAAATGTGTCTTACACATTTAACCCATCCCCTAAATTACCGCTCTAATATTTCCCCCTTCTGTGCTGTCTCGTACTTCTTGCCCATGAGAGCTTCAGTAGGTGTGAGCAACAAACGGTACGAGAGTAGGTATGGCTATTTTTAAAACAATTGGTCCCCGTTAAGATACCTTGAACTATTCCCGCTCTTCATCTCCCCGTTATTCATGAGCTGATCTGATATCTGTATAAATATTGGAGATATTCTGTAATTCATTTGAAGGTTATCAAGCAAGCTTAGCAACTTTGGGCAGTTGACGTTTGTTTGACTGCCATTACAAAGTTTCTATGATTCAACAATGTCATTGTCAATCAAAGATAGTAAACTATATCATATCTAAATATCTGTTTAATTTTCCCTGAAATCTTTAAATAGTGTCGCAGCCAAGGTGGTGGTGGCCCCTCTTATTTGGCGAGAACCAAATAATATCATACCTTGGTTCCATACATATTTGCCCATGGAAGAAGTGGTCAGAAAGTGACTTTTTTATACCGTACCATACCATGAGACATCCAGGTCTTCAATGGAAAAGATAAACGGTTGAGTTAGGTGTCATTTTAAAGCTTACAAACAGGGTTGTCAAAGTAATTTATTAAAGAAAAAAACATCTTCATATTAGCATGTGTTGTAGCTAAGACCCTACTTTATAACATCTGAGGTTTTTGTGTGGTGCCCGCCATTGGTTAAGACACTTCTACTTGGTCACAATCCCGGATCCGGGAGCACCCCCATCAGTAAAAAAGCTGACTAGCATAGCCTAGCATAGCGTCACAAGTAAATACTAGCATCTAAATATCATTAAATCACAAGTCCAAGACACCAGATGAAAGATACACATCTTGTGAATCCAGCCATCATTTCTGATTTTTAAAATGTTTTACAGGGAAGACACAATATGTAAATCTATTAGCTAACCACGATAGCAAAAGACACAACTTTTTTTTTTTCACCATTTTTTTCCTGCATAGGTAGCTATCACAATTTCGACCAAATAAAGATATAAATAGCCACTAACCAAGAAACAACTTCATCAGATGACAGTCTGATAACATATTTATTGTATAGCATATGTTTTGTTAGAAAAATGTGCATATTTCAGGTATAAATCATAGTTTACCATTGCAGCCACCATCACAACTCTCACCAAAGCAACTAGAATAACTACAGAGACCATCGTGTATTACCTAAATACTCATCATAAAACATTTCTGAAAAATACACAGCGTACAGCAAATGAAAGACAAAGATCTTGTGAATCCAGCCAATATTTCAGATTTTTTAAGTGTTTTAAAGCGAAAACACAATATAGCATTATATTAGCTTACTACAATAGCCAACCACACAACAGCATTGATTCAGGCCAACAATAGCGATAACGAATAAACCAGCAAAAGATATACATTTTTTCACTAACCTTCTCAAACTTCTTCAGATGACAGTCCTATAACATCATATTACACAATACATATAGAGTTTGTTCGAAAATGTGCATATTTAGCGGCACAAATCGTGGTTATACAATGAGAAAAGTAGCCAAGCTGCCAACAATATGTCGGGAGAAATCTTGGGAGAGGCACCTAATCTAATCAGTAACTAATCCTAAACTTGACTAAAAAATACAGGTTGGACAGCAAATGAAAGATACATTAGTTCTTAATGCAATCGCTGTGTTAGATTTTTAAAATTAACGTTACTACGACATACAGCGTGCGTTAAAGCGAGACCGCACCGAAATTAATGGCGGAATATGAGTTTAACATTTTTCAACAGAACAACGAATTAACATCATAAATAGTTCTTACTTTTTGATGAGCTCCCATCAGAATCTTGGGCAAGTTGTCCTTTGTCCAAAAGAATCGTTGCTCGGTTGTAGAATGTAGTCTTCAACGTTGGAATTAGCAGTAAACATTAGCCATGTGGCAAAGACGTGTCCAACTCACTATAACGCAGCACTAATAAATATCCGAAAATCGCAATATACTGATATAAACTGATATAACTCGGTTTAAAATAACAACATTATGATGTCTTTAACACCTATATCGAATAAAAACAGAGCCGGATATATCTAAGGGCTATAACGGGAGCTTTCTAGAACGACATCCAGAGGTCCTTTTTGCGTCATGGCGAAGAGAAGAAAGGAAGGACCCCACGTTGCCAGCCCATTTATAAGCTCTCAGATCTGCCCAGCAACTCCATTTCAATTCTCACTATTCGCTGACATCCAGGGGAAGGCGTATGCAGTGCATCTCAACCAATAGAAGACAGGCAAATTAATAAACCGACCTCAGAACAGCCAGCAGAATTCAGCATTCTCACATCCTCATAGGAAAATTGCTCCAACTCCAGTTCTGTTTTACTCACAGATATAATTCAAACGGTTTTAGAAACTAGAGAGTGTTTTCTATCCAATAGTAATAATAATATGCATATTGTACGAGCAAGAATTGAGTACGAGGCAGTTTAATTTGGGAACTAAATTATTACAAAGTGCAAACAGCACCCCCTATTGAGAAAAGGACAAAACATGCTCATGAATACAGGGTGGGTGTCATTTCAATCATAGGTCCATTCTATGAATTCTATTTCTCTTCAGACCATCTCTTCAGACCACTGCACTTTAGCTGGTACACCATTGACATTTAAATGTATTTAAATTTAACTTCTAATTACTTCCACAAAGATGGCCGCCAGTCCACCCACTGTCGAATATCAATTTAAAGACTTTAATGAGAAAATCATTTTTTTAAATGTGTGAACCTCTGACCATCTTCGCTGTACCATTTGAAATGTCATACGTGACACCCACCCTGTATGTAAGAGCATGTTGTGTATCAACCGATGGCAGGCACAACAACAAAACTCAATGTAAAAGGGGGTCCAATTTACAACATAGTTTACACGTTTTTTGATAATTCATGTTTAAGGTTAAAATAAATAAATTTGTATTTAACTTTTTTAATCAAATTATAAAATAGTTTGAAAAACCTGTTTGTAGGCTTTTAAATTATATCAACCTCAACCATTTATCTTTTCCAGTGATGAAGACATTCATGTTTTATGATTAGTGCTGAGCGATTAACTGAAATCTTGGTTATTTTGGGGGGTTTTAAACAACTAATTGACAGAAATCGGTTAAATTATTTGAATTCCATTTGTTTTTTTCTGAGCTGAATGTGCACATTGCACAGGTTCTCTTAAGATAAATCAAATCAAGCCCAAACTGTGCTATGTAGTAGGGAGTAGTAGTTTCCAACAAGCCAATATTATACATAGTTTAGGGCAGAAAAAGTGGTAACTAACGACAATTACCATAATCCATTACACCTGCTACATTAGGTTAGTGTGTGGCAGACACGGAGGGAGAGAAGAGAGAAATGCACAATCGAGAGGGATAGAGAGCAGTTGCTTTGAGGCATCTCTACCTGAAGAGACATGCTCTAAGTGATTGATAGTTGGTATTCAGCAGTCATAAAAGTAGGGCTGGGAATTGGCAGGGACCTCACGATACGATATTATCACGATTCTTATTGCCGATACGATATGTATTGCGATTCTCACGATTCTAAAAATATTGCGATACGATACTGATTTTTATTGCGATTTGACGTTCCAAACAGATTGCTTACCATATGTCGGCTGCAGAGGGATGAGAGAGCCATGAGAAAATGAGTTTTGATCAGTCATGGCAGTAAAAGTGCTGAAAACAAATTGTATTCCTATTTTTTTTTTAAATGGTGAACAATCTATGAAGGATAAATACTGCCGTTTTGGTGTAGGTACAGCCAACTGGCGCAAAAATAATATTGAGATTTTGTTTTTAAAGCGATACGGTATGTAACTATCGATTTTGTTTTTCACCCATCACTACATAAAAGTATGCCTTATTTAATTTGAAAAACTATTAAATAGTGACTTTGTCAGACAGCATAGGCAGCAGCTCTATAGAGATGATGACTTGGATATAAATAATAGTTATCAAATTGAACAAGTGTAATATACACAACAACTTAAATATTTAATTAAAGTCATGAATAAATTATGGTTAATAAGTGATAAGCAGCAATGGGCAGTCACTACCATATGACTTTTATTAATAGTAAAAAATTATGCTGTAACAGAATAAAACACAACATGCCACTGACTGAGCAAAGCCAGAGTTTTTATGTACAGTTGAAATCGGAAGTTTACATATACTTAGGTTGAAGTCATTAGGTCGTTTTTCAACCACTCCACAAATGTATTGTTAACAAACTATAGTTTTGTCAAGTTGGTTAGGACATCTACTTTGTGCATAACACACATAGTTTTTCCAAAAATTGTTTACGGACAGATTATTTCACTTATAATTCACTGTATCACAATTCCAGTGGGTCAGAAGTTTACATACACTAAGTTGACTGTGCCTTTAAACAGCTTGGAAAAGTCCAGAAAATGATGTCATGGCTTTGGATGCTTCTGAAAGGCTAATTGACATAATGTGAGTCAATTGGAGGTGTACCTGTGAGTGTATTTCAAGGCCTACCTTCAAACTCAGTGCCTCTTTGCTTGACATCATGGGAAAATCAAAAGAAATCGGCCAAGACCTCAGAAAAACAATTGTAGACCTCCACAAGTCTGGTTCATCCTTGGGAGCAATTTCCAAATGCCTGAAGGTACCACATTCATCTGTACAAACAGTAGTATGCAAGTATAAACACCATGGAACTACGCAGCCATCATACCGCTCAGGAAGGAGATGCGTTCTGTCTCCTAGAGATGAGCGTACTTTGGTGCGAAAAGTGCAAATCAATCCCAGAACAACAGCAAATGACCCAGAATATGCTGGTGGAAACTATTACAAAAGTATCTATATCCTTAGTAAAATGAGTCCTATATCGACATAACCTGAAAAGCCGCTCAGCAAGGAAGAAGCCACTGCTCCAAAACCGGCATAAAAAAGCTACACTACGGTTTACAACTGCACATGGGGACAAAGATCGTACTTTTTGGAGAAATGTCCTCTGGTCTGATGAAACAAAAATAGAACTGTTTGACCATAGTTATCATCGTTATGTTTGGAGGAAACGGGGGAATGCTTGCAAGCCAAGAACACCATCCCAACCGTGAAGCACGGGTGGCAGCATCATGTTGTGGGGGTGCTTTGCTGCAGGAGGGACTGGTGCACTTCACAAAATAGATGGCATCATGAGGAACAAAAATTATGTGGATATACACTGCTCAAAAAAATAAAGGGAACACTTAAACAACACAATGTAACTCCAAGTCAATCACACTTCTGTGAAATCAAACTGTCCACTTAGGAAGCAACACTGATTGACAATAAATTTCACATGCTGTTGTGCAAATGGAATAGACGAAAGGTGGAAATTATAGGCAATTAGCAAGATACCCCCAATAAAGGAGTGGTTCTGCAGGTGGTGACCACAGACCACTTCTCAGTTCCTATGCTTCCTGGCTGATGTTTTGGTCACTTTTGAATGCTGGCGGTGCTTTCACT
Organism: Salvelinus namaycush; assembly: GCF_016432855.1. NCBI lineage: Eukaryota > Metazoa > Chordata > Actinopteri > Salmoniformes > Salmonidae > Salvelinus > Salvelinus namaycush. Next base: position 35,328,932 of record NC_052317.1, on the reverse strand, counting down.
CTAGTGGTAGCATGAGACGGAGTCTACAACCCACACAAGTGGCTCAGGTAGTGCAGCTCATCCAGGATGGCACATCAATGCGAGCTGTGGCAAGAAGGTTTGCTGTGTCTGTCAGCGTAGAGGAGTAGTGAAAAGGGAATAAAGGGAATAACGTCAAATACAGGCCTAGATTCTACCATAAAACAAACAAGGCCTATAAGAAAAAGGTCATGATGTATGGAGGCGCTACCAGGAGACAGGCCAGTACATCAGGAGACGTGGAGGAGGCCGTAGGAGGGCAACAACCCAGCAGCAGGACACAACTTCATCACTACTTTTATTTATGAGAGGTATTGACATGTTGAAGGCACCGAGCTGTCTGTCTAAACTACTGGCGCACAGCTCGGACACTCATGCATACCCCACAAGGGGTCTCTTTACAGTCCCCAAGTCCACAACATACTATGGGAGGCACACAGTACTACATAGAGCCATGACCACATGGAACTCTATTCCACATCAAGTAACTGATGTAAGCAGTAAAATTTGATTTAAAAAAACACCTTATGGAACAGCGGGGACTTTGAAGCAACACAAACATTTGGCACAGACACATACACACACACACAATAACATACACACTATACATACACATGGATTTAGCAATGTAGATATGTGGTAGTGGTGGAGTAGGGGCCTGAGGGCACACAGTGTGTTGTGAAATCTGTGAATGTATTGTAATGTTTTAAAGTTCTATAAACTGCCTTAATTTTGATGGACCCCAGGAAGAGTAGCAGCAGCTAATGGGGATCCATAATAAATACAAAATACAAATACCCACATAATGCATAGTGCATTAAATGTTTTAAAAAATGATCAAAACCGTTATTGTATTTTTATTATTTTATAATCGAACCGACAAAAAGCACTAATCGCTCAGCACTACTCATGGTATGGTGGGGTATGCAAATAGGTCAACTTTGAGCAGCTTTATCTCTTAAATGTTTTGGCGCTCAGGTCCAAAAAGTCACTTTCTGAGCACTTGTACAATGAGCAAATATGTATGGAATGTTTTGTTCAAATCAAAATGGGTGCTGTCAAAAAGTGATTGAAATCAAATGGATTCACCTGTGTGTGTATATGCAAGCATATGTGTACTTGTGTTAAACATACTGTCTGGGGGTTGTGTGTTTGTCTGCGAGTGGAAGACTGGGTGCGTATGGCAAGGCGGAATGTGACTGGGGCAAGAGCACATGGGACTAGTACATGGGACACAGGGACTCAACTCTGACAGGCAGGGGGTACGAGTTGTGCTTGTGCGTGTTGCTCAGTATGGCCCCTGGGAGCAGTGACTGTGCTGTCACATCCCTTTAAGAAGCAGCGCCTAGCCCGTCACACACGCACGCGCACAAATAGGCACACGCTGCCTCCACAAAGGCTCTCTCTGCCTTGTCTCTCTCCCTCAGTCTCCCAGCCCATTCCCATGCACTGTCCATTAAGGTTGACTAGGTCTGTGTTTGCAGAAAGATCTTGGTGGAAGTAGCAAATGGGTTGTTCCATATCATTTCAGCAAGCCATGACACCCACCATTTCAGATCGTTCTGAGATCATTTCTGTAGTTTGAAACTGATCATATTAGTATTCCTGCAACATTATTTTGTTGAAATATAATTGTATTTCTAATAAATTAAGCTAATTGATTCCACCCAAATTGGCCATTTTAATTTGTAGGATTCATACAGGCGGCAGGTAGCTTAGTGGTTAGAGCTTTGGGCCAGTAATCGTAAGGTTGCTAGATCGAATCCCCACTGTTCTTAGGCCGTCATTGTAAATAAGAATTTGTTCTTAACTGACTTGCCTAGTTAAATAAAGGTTAAATAAAAAATATAATATTCAATAAATATGGTACCTAACATCCCATTTGGACCAAACTTTTTTTTCAAACAATGAGTGAGACATGAAGATTCTAAATAATAAATGGACAAAAGCCAGGATGTTTACCGATTACCAGGATGTGTACTCAGAGAATGCGATGACCAGCTGGAAAATGTCTTAACTGACATTTTCAACCTCTCCCTGACCCAGTCTGTAATACCTACAGTTGAAGTCGGAAGTTTACGTACACCTTAGCCAAATGCATTTAAATGTTTTCCACAATTCCTGACATCTAATCCTAGTAAAAATTCCCTGTCTTAGATCAGTTAGGATCACCACTTTATTTTAAGAATGTGAAATGTCAGAATAATATGAGAGAATTATTTATTTCAGCTTTTATTTCTTTCATCACATTCCCAGTGGGTCAGAAGTTTACATACACTCAATTAGAATTTGGTAGCATCGCCTTTAAATTGTTTTACTTGGGTCAAACATTTCAGGTAGCCTTCCACAAGCTTCCCACAATAAGTTGGGTGAATTTTGGCCCATTCCTCCTGACAGAGCTGGTGTAACTGAGTCAGGTTTATAGGCCTCCTTGCTCGCACAAGCTTTTTCAGTTCTGCACACAAATGTTCTATAGGATTGAGGTCAGGGCTTTGTGAAGGCCACTCCAATACCTTGACTTTGTTGTCCTTAAGCCATTTTGCCACAACTTTGGAAGTATGCTTGGGGTCATTGTCCATTTGGAAGACCCATTTGCCAACAAGCTTTAACTTCCTGACTGATGTCTTGAGATGTTGCTTCAATATATATCCACATCATTTTCGGTCCTCATGATGCCATCTATTTGTGAAGTGCACCAGCCCCTCCTGCAGCAAAGCACCCCCACAACATGATGCTGCCACCCCCGTGCTTCACGGTTGGGATGGTGTTCTTCGGCTTGCAAGCGTCCCCGTTTCCTCCAAACATAATGATGGTCATTATGGCCAAACAGTTCTATTTTTGTTTCAACAGACCAGGGGACATTTCTCCAAAAAGTATGATCTTTGCCCCCATGTGCAGTTGCAAACCGTAGTCTGGCTTTTTTATGGCGGTTTTGGAGCAGTGGCTTCTTCCTTGCTGAGCGGCCTTTCAGGTTATGTCGATATAGGACTCATTTTACTATGGATATAGATCATTTTGTAATTGTTTCCTCCAGCATCTTCTGGGTCCTTTGCTGTTGTACTTGGATTGATCTGCACTTTTCGCACCAAAGTACGTTCATCTCTAGGACACAGAACGTGTCTCCTTCCTGAGCGGTATGACGGCTGCGTAGTTCCATGGTGCTTATACTTGCGTACTATTGTTTGTACAGATGAATGTGGTACCTTCAGGCTTTTGGAAATTGCTCCCAAGGATGAACCAGACTTGTGGAGGTCTACAATTGTTTTTCTGAGGTCTTGGCTGATTTCTTTTGATTTTCCCATGACGTCAAGCAAAGAGGCACTGAGTTTGAAGGTAGGCCTTGAAATACACTCACAGGTACACCTCCAATTGACTCACATTGTCAATTAGCCTATCAGAAGCGTCCAAAGCCATGACACAATTTTATGGACTTTTCCAAGCTGTTTAAAGGCACAGTCAACTTAGTGTATGTAAACTTCTGACCCACTGGAATTGTGATACAGTGAATTAATCTGTAAACAATTTTTGGAAAAATTATTTGTGTCATGCACAATGTAGATGTCCTAACCAACTTGCCAAAACTATAGTGTGTTAACAAGAAATTTGTGGAGTGGTTGAAAAACGAGTTTTAATGACTCCAACCTAAGTATATGTAAAATTCTGACTTCAACTGTACATGTTTCAAGCAGACCACCATAGTCCCTGTGCCCAAGAACGTCAAGGTTACCTGTCTAAATGACCATCTAGCACTCTCATCTGTAGCCAGGAAATGCTTTGAAAGGCTGGTTATGGCTCACATCAAGACCATCGTCCCAGACACCTTAGACCCACTCCAATTCGCATTCCACTTAACATTGCTCTTTCCCACCTGGACAAAAGGAACACCTATGTGAGAATGCTGTTCATTGACTACAGCTCAGCATTCAACAACCTTGTACCCTCCAAGCTCATCACTAAACTAAAGACCCTGGGATTAAACATCTCCCTTTGCAACTGCACTTCCTGATGGGCCACCCCAGGTGGTGAGGGTAGGCAACAACACATCCGCCACGCTGACTCTCAACACGGGGGTTCCCCTCAGGTGCATGCTTAGTCCCCTCCTGTACTCCCTGTTAACGCACGATTGAGTGGCCGCACATGACTCCAACTGCATCATTGTTTGTAGACAACACGAAGGTGGTAGGCTTGATCACGGACGACGATGAGACCACCTACAGGGAGGTGGTCAGATACCTGGCAGTGTGGTGCCAGGACAACAATCTCCCTCAATGTCAGCAAGACAAAGGAGCTGATCGAGGTCTACAGGAAACGGAGGGCCAAGCATGCCCCCATCCACATCGACAGGGCTTTTGGGGAACCGGTTGAGAGCTTCAATTTCTGCGGTGTCCACATCATTATGAAACTCATGGTCCACACACATCAACACAGTCGTGAAGAGGGCACGACAACGCCTCTTCCCCCTCAAGAGGCTGAAATGATTCAGCATGGTTCCTCAAATCCTCAAAGTTCTACAGCTGCACCATTGTATGGCAACTATTTGGCATCCGACCGCAATGTGCCACACAGAGTAATGTTATTGGCCCAGTACATCACTGGGGCCGAGCTCCCTTGCATCCAGAACCTCTATACCAGGTGGTGTCCGAGGAAGGCTGTGAAAATTATTAAAGACTGTTCTCCCTGCCACCGCACGGCAAGCGGTACTGATGCACCAAGTCTGGAACCAACAGGACAGTGAACAGTTTCTACCCCTAAGCTATAAGACAGCTTAGTAGTTAGTCATAGTTAACCAATAACTACCCGGAAGATCTGCATTGATCCTTTTTGCACTAATCTCTTTTCACTCATCACATACGCTGCTGTTACTGTTAATTATCTATCTGGTTGCCTATTCACTTTATCCCTACCTATATGTACATATCTACCTCAATCGACTCGGTACTGGTACCCTGTGTATATAGCCACGTTATCGTTAATCATTATGTATTATTTTTATATTTATTAGTGTTATTTGTATATATTTTTCGTCCCTTTTTTTACTACACTGAAAAAAATATAAACGCAACATGCAACAATTTTAAATATTTTACTGAGTTACAGTTCATATAAGAAGATTAGTCAATTGAAATTAATTCATTGGGCCCTAATCTATTGATTTCACATGACTGGGAATACAGATATGTATCTGTTGGTCATAGAAACCTTTAATAAAAAGTTTGGGCGTGGATCAGAAAACCAGTCCTTATCTGGTGTGACCACCCGACCATTTGCCTCGCCATTTGTGACATATCTCCTTTGCGTAGTTGATCAGGCTGTTGATTGTGGCCTGTGGCATGTTGTCCCACTCTTCTTCAATGGCTGTGCAAAGTTGCTGGATATTGGCGGTAACTGGAACATCCTGTCGTGAGCATCCCAAACATGCTCAAGGGTGACATGTCTGAGTATGCAGGCCATGGAAGAACTGGGACATTTTCAGCTTCCAGGAATTGTGTACAGATCCTTGCCACATGGAGCTGTGCATTATCATGCTGAAACATGAGGTGATGACATCGGATGAATGGCTAGACAATGAGCCTCAGGGTCTTGTCACGGTATTCAAATTGTGCATTACAATTGCCATAGATAATATGCAATTGTGTTGTCTGTAGCTTATGCCTGCCCACTCTGTTCACAACGTTGACATCTGCAAACCGCTCGCCGATAGGACACCACACGTTGTCTGCCATCTGCCCGGTACAGTTGAAACCAGGATTTAAATGTGAAGAGTACACTTCTCCAGCGTGCCAGTGGCCATCGAAGTTGAGCATTTGCCCATTGAAGTCTGTTATGACGTTGAACTGCGGTCAGGTCAAGACTCTGGTGAGGACGAGAACCACGCAGATGAGCTTCCGTGAGATGTTTTCTGGCAGTTTGTGCAGAAATTCTTCAGTTGTGCAAACCCACAGTTTCATCAGCTATCCGGGTGGCTGGTCTCAGACGATACCGCAGGTGAAGAAGCCGGATGTGGAGGTCCTGGGCTGGCGTGATTACACTTGGTCTGCGATTGTATGTACTGCCAAATTCTCTAAAATGACGGAGGTAGTTTATGATGGAGAAATTCATATTCAATTCTCTGGTGGACATTCATGCAGTCAGCATGCCAATTGCATGCTACCTCAACTTGAATTTCTGTGGCATTGTATTGTGTGACAAAACAAATTGTCACACAATACCCCATAATGACAAAGCGAAAACAGGTTTTTAGGCATTTTTGCAAATGTATTAAAAATAAAAAACAATACCTTATTTACATAATTATGGTCAGGGAGGTGACCAAGAACCCGATGGTCAGTCTGACAGAGCTCCAGAGTTCCTCTGTGGAGATGGGAGAACCTTCCAGAAGGACAACCAACTCTCAACCAGCACTCCACCAATCAGGCCTCAATCAGCACTCCACCAATCAGGCCAATCAGGACTTTAATCAGATGGAAGCCACTCCTCAGTAAAGGCACATGACCACCCACTTGGAGTTTGCCAAAAGGAATCTAAAGACTCTCAGACCATGAGAAACAAGATTCTCTGGTCTGATGAAACCAAGATTGGACTCTTTGGCCTGAATGCCAAGCGTCACGTCTGGAGGAAACCTGGCACCATCCCTACGGTGAAGCATGGTGGTGGCAGCATGCTGTGTGGATGTTTTGCAGCAGGAAGGACTGGGAGACTAGTCAGGATTGAGGGAAAGATGACCAGAGCAAAGTACAGAGAGATCCTTGATGAAAACCTGCTTCAGAGCTCCCAGGACCTCAGACTTGGGCAAAGGTTCACCTTCCAACAGGAAAATGACCCTAAGCACACAGCCAAGACAATGCAGGAGTCGCTTTGGGACAAGTCTCTGAATGTCCTTTAGTGGCCCGGCCAGAACCCAATCAAACATCTCTGGAGAGACCTGAAAATAGCTGTGCAGCAATGCTCACAATCCAACCTGACAGAGCTGCGAGGATCTGCAGAGTTGAATGGGAGAGCCTCCCCAAATACAGGTGTGCCAAGCTTGTAGAGTCATACCCAAAAAGAATCCAGGCTGTAATCGCTGCCAAAGGTTCCTCAAGAAAGTACTGAATAAAGGGTCTGAGTACTTATGTAAATGTCATATTTCAGGTTTATTTTTTTAGCAAAAAATATAATTGTTTTTTGCTTGTGTGTAGATTAAGAAAAGCAAAAACTATTTAATCAATTTTAGAATAAGGCCCGTAATGTAACAATTTGGAAAAAGTCAAGGGATCTGAATAATTCCAAATGCACTGTACTATGAAGAACATTGAAGGTCAACGTGGAGGGTTCCATCAATCAATCAATCAACTGTATTTTATATAGCCCTTTCTCACAAAGTTGTCTCAAAGTGCTTAAGAGATACCCAGCCTAAAACCCCAAAGAGTCAGCAATGCAGAAGCACAGTGGCCAGGAAAAACTCCCCATTAAGGCAGGAACCTAGGAAGAAACTTGGAGAGGAACCAGGTTCCTAGGGGTGGCCAGTCCTCTTCTGGCTGTTCCCGGGTGGAAATATTTAGAGTACATGTGTGGCCATAAAGCCAGATTGTTTTTCAAGATGTTTTCAAATGTTCATAGATGACCAGCAGGGTCAAATAATGGCCATGGTGGCCATGGAGGTTGCAATTGTGGACAGCAGTTGAACATGGGTCAGTCAGTCCTAATATTTGAGATACTTTTGGTCATGTGGTGTATGTGGACATTCCAAATCATGGGCATTAATATGGAGTATGTCCCCCCTTTTGCTGCTATAAGAGCCTCCACTCTTCTGGGAAGGCATTCCACTAGATGTTGGAACATTACTGCGGGGACTTGCTTCCATTCAGCCATGAGCAATAGTGAGGTTGGGCACTGATGTTGTGCGATTAGGCCTGGCTCGCATTCAGCGTTCCAATTCATCCAAAAGGTGTTTGATGGGGTTGAGGTCAGGGCTCTGTGCAGCTAGTCAAGTTCTTCCACACTGATCTCGACAAACCATTTCTGTATGGACCTCGCTTTGTGCACAGTGGCATTGCAATGCTGAAACAGGAAAGGGCCTTCCCCAAATTGTTGCCACAAATCTGGAAGAACAGAATTGTCTATAATGTCATTTGCTGTAGCTTTTAAGATTTCCCTTCACTAGCCTGAATCATAAAAAACAGCTACAGACCATTATTCCTCCTCCACCAAACTTTACAGTTGGCACTATGCATTGAGGCAGGTAGCGTTCTCCTGGCATCCGCCAAACCCAGATTCGTCCGTCGCACTGCCAGGTGGTGAAGCGTGATTCATCAGTATTCTGAAGTCCAATGGCGGTGAGCATTACACCACTCCAGCCAACGTTTGGCATTGCGGATGGTGAACTTAGGCTTGTGTGCGGCTGCTCAGCAATGGAAACCCATTTCATGAAGCTCCCAACGAACAGTTATTGTGTTGACGTTGCTTCCAGAAGCAGTTTGGAACTCGGTAGTGAGTGGACAGACAATGTTAATGTGCTATGCGCTTCAGCACTTGGTGGTCCAGTTCTGTGAGATTCTGTGGCCTACCACTTCGCGGCTGAGCCCTTGTGGCTCCTTGAAGTTTCCACTTTACGATAACAGCACTTACAGTTGACCGGGGAAGCTCTAGCATGTTGCAAAGGGGGCATCATGACGGTACCACTGCTCTTCAGTCACACAGCTCTTCAGTACGAGCCATTCTACTGCCAATGTTTCTCTATCGAGATTGCATGGCTGTGAGCTCAATTTTATACACCTGTTAGCAAAAGATGGAGCTGAAATAGCCGAATGCACTAATTTGTCCACATACTTGTGTGTGTATGTAGTGTACCATTCTGTCCTAATAGAGTCGTATTGGGTTAGTGTTGAGCTCCTCTGTTAGCTCTGTAATCAGTGCTCTTGTCTGAATGTGTGTCCTCTGAGGCTCTGGCATCTTCTCCTGACACCTTCATGAATGAACAATCTCATCTCCCTGCCGAGCAGAAATGTTCTTTAATTGCGTCGACATGCCAGCGCATCCCCTACTCTATCAGACCGTCTCTGAACACACACACAGTTACTTACACACAAACAAACCTAAGATGACGGGGGTACTGGAGAACTCAGCAGATTGCATGTCCCACTGGTATGGGGCCTGTCACTGCAGCTCAGTGGGTGTGGATGGTGGCGGCTCTCCTCTCATCTTCTTGTCTCCTTTCTTCTCCGATGTAATGATCTGTCCCAAAATGTGTGCTCCTGCCGCTGTGATCGACAGAATGATAGCTCTCACCCACACACACCAGTATATTGAGCTGTGTTGATCACACGCACTCCGGCCCCTCAATCTGACAGACGTCTCGTTAGCGCTCTGTCTGGAAGATCTGGGTCTGCGCTGTGCCCCCGCATATCCCTGTGTGTCTGTCGTGAGCTGATCACACCACTAAGAGACTGGTGGGCTCTGTCTGAGCTACCATCTTCTGAACTTCTGTGTTGAGCCCTATTTAGACGTAACAACTACCTCTTCTCTCCCTCCGCTCTCATTCTTTCTCCCCGCTCTTTTACTGGCGTTCTTTCTCTGTCTTCTCTCTTTCTCTGTCTTCTCGCTTTCTCTTTGTCCTCTCGCTTTCTCTTTGTCCACTCGCTTTCTCTTTGTCCTCGCGCTCTCTCTTTCTGTCCTCGCGCTCTCTCTTTCTGTCCTCGTGCGCTCTCTTTCTGTCCTCGCTCGCTCTCTTTCTGTCCTCGCTCGCTCGCTCTCTTTCTGTCCTCGCTCGCTCGCTCTCTTTCTGTCCTCTCGCTCTCTATTCCCTCCTTCCCGCTCTCTTAGGTGGAGGTCAAGATGCAGAAGACAGAGGGGATCAGGTGGGAGAAGCTGGAGGGAGAGGGACAGGAGCCCAACGTCAAACACTTCATCCCCAGTCAGTTCCTCTCCGTCACACACACACACACACGTGCGCTCTCCACCTTTGCGCTCTCTCCCTTACACTAACATATAACAAATTCAGAACTGGTTTGTGGTACTGAAACCTTTTTAATGCGTGTGTGTTCCTGTGTAGACCAGTACCCGTCATCGTCTGCCTCCAGCCGTAACTGGGACAAGGTGGTGGGGGACATCAGTGAGGAGGAGAAGGAGAAGAAGCTGGAGGGAGACGCAGCGCTTAACGAACTCTTTCAACAAATCTACTGTGACGGCACTGACGAGGTCAAACGGGCCATGAACAAATCCTTCGTGGGTATGCACACACACGACGAGAGGAACGGAGAAAGATGTTTTTGTTTTAGCAGTACACAGTCAGTATCACTGACTCTCTTCTCCTCCCCCTGTAGATGGAGTCGGGTGGTACAGTCCTGAGCACCAACTGGACAGACGTTGGGAAGAGAACGGTAGAGATGAGCCCTCCTGATGACATGGAGTTTAAGAAGTACTGAAGAACACTCTCGCTCTCTGCCTCAAATGGATCGCCCATATCTCCTCTCCCCCGAATGGTGCTTAAAGTTAGTGAGGGAGATGAGTCTCCAGCTTCAGTGATATTGCTTTCTCCTTCTCTTTGCCTCCAATGGACATGTCCACTTTATTCCCCCAAACCCACCCCTCCCTCCACCTTCCAGTCCGTCTGTCAATATTTATGTCGTCCCATTCACCACTTGGAATGAATACAAAGTATGTGAAATGTTTTGATTTTTTGTTTGTTTTTTGTTATACTTGTATAAGAATTCTAGAATATTTTTCCACATCAGCAGCAATACAGTCATGCAATGGAAGTCGAATTTTAATTTCCTTTTCCTCAATGTGATTCAAACTTAAATGTAAATAAATTATTTTGTTTATGGATCACAATTCTTTGTTTCACTGTCTGTAATGTTGTCTAAGAGACCTGGGGCGTGTTCAGAAGGACAACAATTTTTAAACGTTCAGATAAACATATGTTAAGTACATCAAAGGAATCAAATCTGCTCTATTTGCTGCATTTTATCTGCAACGTTTGGCTACTGAAGGTGGCCCAAAAGAAAGCTAGCATCGTCAATCACCAATACCAAACACACCCATTCCTGTACTAATCTACTGTACTATATTACAGGGAGTAGACCTCATCCTCACACACTACACTCTGCTGCTCTCTGCTTTGAGTGGACGTTGCGTTAAGTGCAGGAGCATTAATATGGATTTAACTGCATCATCAGCCCTCACACTGAGTTAAGTGAAATAATACACACACCCCTTCCCTTCCTCACTGAGTTAAGTGTTAAATTCATTGCACATTGTTTCAGGTGTCATGGCGATCAAATGGCTTCGGTTAAAACTCTTAACTGCATCTCACGCACCCACACAGCCCCCTGCCTGAAGCTGCTCTACTAACATCAAAAGGAGTTAAGCACTTTGCATTGTGGGTAAGATCTCAGCATGACGGCTGCAGTCTTTAGTCTCATTAAACACTTCTAGAACTGGAACTCAGACATTAAAGCTTTCTAGATCTCTGAAACTCACTGCTGCTCTCAAAGTTTTTCACCTCATGGATCAACTAGTATATTTGACATATTAACTCCAGTGTGTTTGGCTGCATGCATGCTGTGTACGGTAGCATTCATCTCTGCTGTTGACCCAAACAGTACAGACTCATTTGCAACATACAGTTTGAAGGGCCGCTTATGTATTGAGGACAGTACATTGCTGAAGTAATGTGTTGCTATGCAATAAGAATGGCAAAAATGAATTATATATGTTTACTTAAAAAAAGGTTTATTCATTGAAATTGCACTTTGAAATAGTTATTTAATAGTTACTTTTGAGGAGAAATACAAAGCAAACATCACATGTTGTTAGTGGGCCCTACTTCTGGAGAAACGGTTAGGACAGCAACATTTCTCACTAGCATGATGAATACCTAAAGGCATGCACAGCTGACATACAGTCTAGTCCTCCAACTCATATTTCATAGAATACTTCTTACATTTATTTACACCAGAAAGCTAAAAGGAAAGGTGTTAGCTCTTTACATACACGTTTCCACAAATCATAACTATCACAGATCATATTATATATAATTGATATAAAATCTGTACTGATGTTACTTTGATATGTTTCGTTTAAGGTGACAAGATCAGACAGGATGATTTTGTTATCACGGGTATGTGGTATGAAAGAGTACTCTTTTCTAAAGAGTATTGTATGAGCATACATGTACTGTATGTCATATGGTATTGGCTGTGTGTATCTTATGATGGAAAACTGAATATCCTTGAATGATTCGTTTTTTCCCTCGCCCAAATCCACCTACCCTCTTCTCTCTCTACCCGCCTCTCCTTCTCTCTGGACTCTACCAGTCCAGGGCTGGTTGAGGGGTGTTTAGAGGATGCCCAGGATGCGTCCCACCCACCAGCGGCAGGGCATGATGACTCTGCAGGCTACCCTGCACCCGCGGTAGTGGAAGGGCCAGGGTTGGAACCCGCCCAGGGGCTCACAGATCCTCTGGCACTGGGTGTGGCTCCTCCGGCACTCCGTACAGCACACGCCCTGGTGGTCCAGCATGGGGTCAAAGGTCATGGTGCCCTCTTCGCCATCCAGGCCACGCTTTATGTTGAGTGAGAGGAACAGAAGGGGAGGAAAGGCAGATAGAGGGGAGAAGTAGGAGGATAGAGGGAGACAGAAAGGGAGTAAGGGGAGTGAGAGAGTGAAATACTGATAATAGCCACATTTTTCAACACCTCTCTAAACCCATTTATGTCTGTGTATAAATGTATAATGGGTTTCTGTGTAGAATTATATTTCTCATTCAATGATTTATCTCAAATGCAAACAGAGTATGGTTCTGTGTCTCTGGGAGTCTGGTTCTATTGGGAGTCTGGGGATGTCTGTTTCTCTCAGGGGAAGGAGAAGGAGGTGGAGCGGTGAGGATTAGGGGAAGTCTAGGGGTCTACACATGGACAGAGGGGCAGGAGGGGAGCAATTTACACTCCTGAAAGGCTCAATGGGACTTTAGTTTGGTATTCTAAAGGGGTTCATGAGGCGCAGACAGACTCGGCGTGACAAGCAAACACACACACACGCTCTGAGTGACAGGCGCACTCACATAATCACACACGGTCGGGGTGACATTGTGACCCCAACATCTGCTCCTGCTCACACAGCTGTGCATGCTGGGAGAGAGACGGGACCAAGACAGAAACCATTTGTCAGACACTCAACTGTTGACATAAGCGTGTGAACATAACATTATATATCTGAGAGAGGATGTGGTCTGGCTGTAAGAATAGGCCAATGGTAACACAGTCAA
>NC_052317.1:35248168-35310668 GCF_016432855.1 Salvelinus namaycush | reverse complement strand
CTGTTGGCCTCCCGCGGACGTCCGGATCGGGGTCCGTCCGTTCCATTTCCCAGCACCTTGGATCCAACACCGATGGAGTTGGGAGGGGCTGCTATGAGGGGGGCCGGAGGGGGGACCATTCCCTGCACCAGCTGTGGCCGCAGAGGGCACACTGCTGGTCGGTGCTGGGGTGGTTCTCCAGGAAGTCGAGGTAGCAGGCGGAGCACTGGTGGGTCATCCCAGGTGAGTAGGCACACAACTCACCCATAGCCCCCTGTTGCACACATGTGGTTACCTATAGAATTTCCTGAGTTTTCCCCGCATTCCCAGCATAAGGCGCTAGTATATTCAGGCGCAGCTGGGAACTTTATTGACTGCTCCTTGGCACATAGATTAGGGATCCATTTTGTTCCTGTTGATGTTCCCTTCCCTATACATGCCTTAGATAGTCGTCCTTTGAGGTCGGGGCTAATTAGGGAGGTCACAGCTCCCATTACTATGATAACGCAGGGGGGTCACGAGGAGAGAATTAGTCTCTTCCTGATCGACTCTCCTGCGTTTCCTGTTGTGTTGGGCCTTCCCTGGTTGGCCTCTCATGATCCTATTATTTCGTGGCAACAGAGGGCTCTCAAGGGATGGTCCTGTCAGTGTTCAGGGAGGTGTGTAGGTGTTTCCTTAGGTGCCACTACAGTGGAAAGTCCAAACCAGGTTTCCACCATGCACATTCCCCCCGAATATGCCGATTTGGCACTCGCCTTCTGTAAAAAGAAGGCGACTCAATTACCACCCCATCGACAGGGGGATTGTGCGATAAATCTCCAGTTAGGTGCTGCACTTCCCAGGAGTCACGTGTATCCTCTGTCACAGGAGAAGACGGCGGCTATGGAAACATATGTCGCCGAATCTCTGGAACAGGGATACATTCGGCCTTCCACTTCACCTGCCTCCTCGAGTTTCTTTTTTGTGAAGAAGAAGGATGGACGTTTACGCCCGTGTATTGACTATCGAGGTTTAAATCAGATTACAGTAAAATACAGTTACCCGCTACCTCTCATCGCCAGTATGACAGAGACATTGCACGGGGCACGCTTCTTCACAAAATTGGACCTCAGGAGCGCTTACAACCTGGTGCGTATCCGGGGAGGGGATGAGTGGAAGACGGCATTTAGTACCACTTCTGGGCATTATGAGTACCTCGTCATGCCGTATGGGTTAATGAATGCTCCATCAGTCTTCCAATCCTTTGTGGATGAGATTTTCAGGGACCTGCACGGGCAGGGTGTAATGGTGTATATAGATGACATTCTAATATACTCCACTACCCGCGCCGAGTATGTGTCCCTTGTGCGCAGGGTGCTTGGTCGACTGTTGGAGCATGACCTATACGTCACGACGGAGAAATGTCTGTTCCAACAGTCCGTCTCCTTCCTAGGGTACCGCTTTTCCGCGTCATGGGTGGAGATGGAAAATGACCGCATTTCAGCCGTGGTAAAGGAGGTGCAGTGGTTCTTAGGGTTTGCCAACTACTACCGGAGATTTATCCGGGGCTTTGGTCAGGTAGCGGCTCCCATTACCTCCTTGCTGAAGGGGGGACCGGTGCGACTGCAGTGGTCAGCTGGGGCGGACAGGGCTTTTGGTCACCTGAAGGCTCTGTTTACCTCAGCTCTCGTACAGGCTCATCCTGATCCCTCCTTGGCATTCATAGTAGAGGTGAACGCGTCCGAGGCGGGGATAGGAGTTGTGCTGTCTCAGCGCTCGGGTACACCACCGAAGCTCCGCCCCTGTGCTTTCTTTTCGAAGAAGCTCAGCCCGGGGAGCGAAACTATGATGTGGGGTCCGGGAGCTGTTGGCTGTTGTCAAGGCTCTGAAGGCGTGGAGGCATTGGCTTGAGGGGGCTAAACACCCTTTCCTCATTTGGACTGACCACCGCAATCTGGAGTACATCCGGGCGGCGAGGAGAATGAACCCTCGCCAGGCAAGGTGGGCCATGTTTTTCACCCGCTTTGTTTTCACCCTATCCTACAAACCAGGTTCCCAGAACGTTAAGGCAGATGCACTGTCCCGGCTGTATGATACAGAGGAGCGGTCCATGGCTCCCACTCCCATAATTCCAGCTTCTCGCCTGGTGGCACCGGTAGGTATGGGAGGTGGACGCGGACATCGAGCGGGCGTCACGTGCAGAGCCCACTCCCCCTGAGTGTCCAGCTGGGTGTCTGTACGTTCCGTTGGATGTCCACGATCGTTTTCTCTGTTGGGCTCAAATCAATTCTAAAAGCTTTAACAAGAGCAAGGTAATGTGTTTCATTAGTAAACAGCATCACATTTTGTAAAAGCAGAATATTTCAGGTCATTGGGCTCACTGTTGGGCTCCTCCTGTCCGGTGTGCGCACAGTGCAAGCACCTAGACATCCGCCCAGAGGGAAATTACAACCCCTTCCCGCTCCACAATGACCGTGGTCACAACTATCGGTGGATTTCGTGACGGGGGTAACACCACGATCCTGGTCGTTGTGGATCTGTTTTCTAAGTCCTGCCGTCTCCTTCCTTTGCCCGGTCTCCCTACGGCCCTACAGACTGCGGAGGCCCTGTTCACCCACGTATTCCGGCACTACGGGGTGCCTGAGGATATAGTTTCTGATCGGGGTCCCCAATTCACGTCTAGAGTCTGGAGGGCGTTTATGGAACGCCTGGGGGTCTCGGTCAGCCTTACCTCAGGTTTCCACCCCGAGAGTAACGGGCAGGTGGAGAGAGTCAACCAGGATGTGGGAAGGTTTCTGCGGTCCTATTGCCAGGAACGGCCGGGGGAGTGGGCGGTTTACATCCCCTGGGCGGAGATGGCCCAAAACTCCCTCCGCCACTCCTCTACCAACCTATCACCGTTTCAGTGTGTGCTGGGTTATCAGCCGGTCCTGGCACCATGGCATCAGAGCCAGATCAAGGCTCTAGCTCTCTGATAATCTAACAGCTGCTAACAGGACTTTAAAGCCTCCTTGTATGTGAGCTGGAACTTTATGTGCTTCTCCTGACTGCAGGGTTACTGGCTCATGACCTTCTCTGGCTGTTCATTAAGTTGCTACATTAAGGGAAAAAACAACACCAGTATAGAGGAACATGAATAGATAGATGTTCACCATCAAATACTTCTAAACTGGCTTCACTCTGAGAGAAATGGACAACATGACAGTCAGGGCTATAACACATGACTTGGGGCATAGGGGGTGGGGAGTTCCTTGTGTCAGGTGAGGCCAGATCACAGGTCTTGTTTGGGTATAGTTTGTGGCAGAAGAGCCCCTCCAGGCCAGAGAGAGAGCTCATGTTTGGGTCTGGATGCCAATCTACTACAATCTCTTCCTTTCCCTTTACAAGCCCTCAGGCTAAACACATCCAGGCCAACTAACCACACACACACCGCCACGGCAGACACATCCACACACAGCTAACCCAGCCAGAGTCAACCACTCAGTTCATCTTAGATCTGTCCTGTAATCGCTTAAATTACCGCAGTCCCTATATCTACCCCGCCCCCCAACCCTCAGCCAATGTTAACCGTGCCTGACAGTTGATAGGTGTGTGTCGTGGTCAGATAGGTAACCCAGAACTTCTCTGACCTGATACCTTCACCTTTAGACAGACAGAGACACACAGAGGAAGGTGATGAGTGAAGTAGCACGCAAGTGTTAGAGTGAGAGAAATAGAGGGAGGGAGAGAGAGACGGAAAGAGAGAGAGAGAGATAGAGAGACAGAGGCACTGGTGTACCGGACACACCCGCAGCCCCAACAAGGCTGAGGGGCCCATGAGATCTGCGGGCCCATGTGCCTGTCATCAATGTCTATTTTTTTTTTTTGTGTAATAAATCCTTTTGACAGTAACCTTCAAAAAATAAATGTATTCATGTACCTTTTGTGATTTCCATATGTACCAGGAAGCTAAGTGTTTGTTTCTTGTGCTTCAGGAATGTGACTGAAAAAGTTCCTCGGCCCTTGAAAAAGAAACATTTAAACTGATTGAAAGTATAAGGGGGATATCCATGAACAAATGTCGTGCTCAAGGCTACGATGGTGACAGTGCAATGAGTGGAGCTTAATCAGGTGTTCTAAAGTTCATATCAGACAGAGAGCCTAATGCTTCTTATGTAGTTGTTTATGAGTTTTAGTTTAGAGAACGAGCTCTCTGCAGAAACGGCAGTTACAGGGATGGTAAAAACAGCTTGGTTGTGTCACACCCTGGCCTTAGTTATCTTTGTTTTCATTATTATTTTAGTTAGGTCAGGGTGTGACATGGGGAAGTTTGTGTGTTTTTGTATTGTCTAGGGTGTTGTATGGTTTAGGGGGTTTAGTAGAGTAGATGGTTTAGTGTTCAGTGTAGGTGTCTAGGAAAGTCTATGGTTGCCTGAATTGGGTCTCAATTAGAGACAGCTGGTTATGGTTGTCTCTGATTGGGAGCCATATTTAAGGCAACCATAGGCTTTAGCTGTTTTGTGGGTAATTGTCTATGTTGAACGTAAGTAGCTTGTGTGTGCACTTTCGTTTGTAGCTTCACGGTTGTTTGTTGTTTTGTATAGTTTGTATAAGTGTTTCGTTTCGTGTTCATCTTCGTCGTAAAAATAAAAGAAGATGTATTCATATCACGCTGCGCCTTGGTCCATTCATTCACCTCAAGACGACCGTGACAGAATTACCCACCAACATCGGACCAAGCAGCGTAAATCAAGGCAGAGTGGCTGGAAGCCCGAGAGGCCCCCCCAAAAAATTTCTTGGGGGAGGGCAAACGGGGAGTGTGGCTGGGTCAAGTGGGAGAATTGAGCCAGTTCCCCGTGCTTACCATCAGGAGCAGTTGGCTCAACTAAGGTATGAGTCGGAGAATGTGGAGGAGTTATTGGACAGATTGGAGGAAAGTGAAAGGATGGGAGATTATGAGACATTTGAGGAGTTGTTGGTGTTATTGGAGGAGAGCGAAGAGAGAGAGATGTTGATATGGGGGAGCATACAACCAGGTATGGTTGGGAAGCCTCCTGTGCGTCTCCTGAGCCCTGTACGCACTGTTCCTTCTCCCCGCACTCTTCCTGAGGTGCGTGCCCTCAGCCCGGTACCACCAGTACCGGTACCACGCACCAGGCCTATAGTGCGCCTCGAGAGTCCAGTGTGCCCTGTTCCTCCTCCACGTACTAGCCCTATGGTGCGTGTATCCAGTCCGGTACCACGCACCAGGCTTCCTGTGTGTCAACAGAGCCCTGTTCCTCCTCCACGCACTAACCCTGTGGTGCGTGTCTCCAGCCCATTACCACCAGTGCCTACACCACGCACCAAGCCTCCTGTGTGTCCCCAGAGTCCTGTGCGTCCTGTTGCTGCTCCCCGCACTAGCCCTGAGATGCGTGTCCCCAGTCCGGTACCACCAGTTCCGGCACCACGCACTAGGCCTAATGTGCGCTCCCAGGGTCCAGTATGCCCTGTTCCTTCTCCTCGCACTAGCCTGAAGGTGCGTGTCCTTAGTCCGGTGACTCCAGTTCCGGCACCACGCACCAGGCCTACAGTGCGCCTCATCCGGCCAGAGCCATCCGTCTGCCCAGCGCCATCTGAGCCATCCGTCTCCCCAGCGCCATCTGAGCCATCCGTCTCCCCAGCGCCATCTGAGCCATCCGTCTCCCCAGCGCCATCTGAGCCATCCGTCTCCCCAGCGCCATCTGAGCCATCCGTCTGCCCAGTGCCGTCTGAGCCATCCGTCTGTCCCGAGCCATTAGAGCCGCCCGTCTGTCCCGAGCCGTCAGAGCCGTTAGTCAGTCAGGAGCCGCTAGAGCCATTCGTCAGTCAGGATCTGCCAGAGCTGCCAACTAGACAGGATCTGCCAGAGCCGCCAACCAGACAGGATCTACCAGAGCCGCCAACCAGACAGGATCTACCAGAGCCGCCAACCAGACAGGATCTGCCAGAGCCGCCAACCAGACAGGATCTGCCAGAGCCGCCAACCAGACAGGATCTGCCAGAGCCGCCAGCCAGCCATGAGCAGCCAGAGCCGCCAGCCAGCCATGAGCAGCCAGAGCCGCCAGCCAGCCATGAGCAGCCAGAGCCGCCAGCCAGCCATGAGCAGCCAGATCCGTCAGCCAGCCATGAGCAGCCAGATCCGTCAGCCAGCCATGAGCAGCCAGATCCGTCAGCCAGCCATGAGAAGCCAGATCCGTCAGCCAGCCATGAGCAGCCAGATCCGTCAGCCAGCCATGAGCAGCCAGATCCGTCAGCCAGCCATGAGCAGCCAGATCCGTCAGCCAGCCATGAGCAGCCAGATCCGTCAGCCAGCCATGAGCAGCCAGATCCGTCAGCCAGCCATGAGCAGCCAGATCCGTCAGCCAGCCATGAGCAGCCAGATCCGTCAGCCAGCCATGAGCCGTCCAGCCAGGATCCGCCAGAGCCAGCCAGCCAGGATCCGCCAGAGCCAGCCAGCCAGGATCCGCCAGCCAGCCAGGATCCGCCAGAGCCAGCCAGCCAGGATCCGCCATTCAGTCTGGTGCTGCCCTTCAGTCCGGTGCTGTCCCTCAGTCCGGAGCTGCCGTCCCTCAGTCCGGAGCTGCCCCTTATCCTGGTGCTGCCCCTTATCCTGGTGCTGCCCCTTATCCTGGTACTGCCCCTTATCCTGGTGCTGCCCCTTATCCTGGTGCTGCCCCTTAGTCCGGTACTGCCCCTTAGTACGGTGCTGCCCCTTAGTCCGGTGCTGCCACTTAGTCCGGTGCTGTCCCTTATTCCAGTGGGGTTAAGAAAGCGGGTAGTGACTATGGTGGGGTGGGGACCACGACCAGTGCCAGAGCCGCCACCGTGGACAGACGCCCACCCAGACCCTCCCCTAGACTTTATGCTGGTGTGCCCGGAGTTCGCACCTTAAGGGGGGGGTTATGTCACACCCTGGCCTTAGTTATCTTTGTTTTCATTATTATTTTAGTTAGGTCACGGTGTGACATGGGGAAGTTTGTGTGTTTTTGTATTGTCTAGGGTGTTGTATGGTTTAGGGGGTTTAGTAGAGTAGATGGTTTAGTGTTCAGTGTAGGTGTCTAGGAAAGTCTATGGTTGCCTGAATTGGGTCTCAATTAGAGACAGCTGGTTATGGTTGTCTCTGATTGGGAGCCATATTTAAGGCAACCATAGGCTTTAGCTGTTTTGTGGGTAATTGTCTATGTTGAACGTAAGTAGCTTGTGTGTGCACTTTCGTTTGTAGCTTCACGGTTGTTTGTTGTTTTGTATAGTTTGTATAAGTGTTTCGTTTCATGTTCATCTTCGTCGTAAAAATAAAAGAAGATGTATTCATATCACGCTGCGCCTTGGTCCATTCATTCACCTCAAGACGACCGTGACAGGTTGCTGTAGCAACATCAGGGAAACTAGGCAGAAGGGAGGAGTGCTTAAATTAGAGCAGTTCTGCAATATCTTTAATTGCGTTTCTCATTCTCCTTAATTGCTGGCCTCAACACGTTACGGAACAAGATTAACTGAATAGGAAGCTCTGGGGATAGGTCGTCTGGATATTGGACAGACAATAAATCAGCAGATACAAACAGGTTGTCATATTTTGCAGACAACAGTTCTTGAGGGCTTGAACAAAAAAAGTGGTTTGATTTTCGTTCTTACTGGTGAATTGATGATTGAGATTGAGGAATATCAACAGTCCCTTATCTCTGGTATATCTTGGCATGCATCATTCAAAAATAAGTTTAAATTGTGTGCAGCGCAATGGACATATAATTCACAATGTCTCAGGAAAGACTGTCTGGGTTGGCAATACCCAGTATAGAAAACAGTCGGGCCGCAACCTGGACCTACAGGCCGTGGTGAAAACATTTCCACACAAAAAAGGAGTACTTCAGGAGACCAAGGGAGTCTCAAGTTGGATTTAATTTGTTTTAGGCCTCATTTAATTTTGGACACACCTACTAGTTTGGACACACCTACTTATTTCAAGGTTTTTCTTTATTTTTTACTATTTTCTACATTGTAGAATAATAGTGAAGGCATCAAAACTATGAAATAACATATGGAACACATATGGACAAAACAAATATATTTTATATTTGAGATTCTTCAAAGTAACTACCATTTGCCTTGATGACAACTTTGTACACTTTTGGCATTCTCTCAACCAGCTTCATGAGGTAGCCATCTGGAATGCATTTCAATTAACAGGTGTGCCTTGTTAAAAGTTAATTTGTTGAATTTCTTTCCTTCTTAATGTGTTTGAGCCAATGAGTTGTGACAAGGTAGAGGTGATATACAGAAGATAGCCCTATTTGGTAAAAGACCAAGGCCATATTATGGCAAGAACAGCTCAAATAAGCAAAGAGAAATGACAGTCCATCATTACTTTAAGACATGAAGGTCAGTCAATCCAGAAAATTTCAAGAACTTTTAAAGTTTCTTCTTGCAAAAAACATAAAGCGCTATAATGATATTGGCTCTCATGAGGACCGCCACAGGAAAGGAAGACCCAGAGTTACCTCTGCTGCAGAGGATAAGTTCATTAGAATTACCAGCCTCAGAAATTGCAGCCCAAATAAATGCTTCACAAAGTTCAAGTAAAAGACACATCTCAACATTAACTTTTCAGAGGAGACAGCGTGAATTAGGCCTTCATGGTCGAATTGCTGCAAAGAAACCACTACTAAAGGACACCAGTAAGAAGAAGAGACATCATTGGGCCAAGAAACACGAGAAATGGACATTAGACCGGTGGAAATCTGTCCTTCGGTCTGATGAGTCCAAATTAGATTTTTGGTTCCAACCACTGTGTCTCTGCGAGATGCAGAGTAGGTGAACGGATGATCTCCGCATGTGTGGTTCTCACCATGAAGCATGGAGGAGGAGGTGTGATGGTGCTTTGCTGGTGACACTGTCAGTGATTTATTTAGAATTCAAGGCACACTTAATCAGCATGGCTATCACAGCATTCTGCAGCAATACGCCATCCCATCTGGTTTGAGGTTAGTGGGACTATCATTTATTTTTCAACAGGACAATGACTCAACACCTCCAGGCTGTGTAAGGGCTATTTTACCAAGAAGGAGAGTGATGGAGTGCTGCATCAGCTGACCTGGCCTCCATAATCACCCGACCACAACCCATCTCATCTCTTTTTATTCTACAATGTAGAAAATAGTAAAAAATGAAGAACAACTTTTGAATGAGAAGGTGTGTCCAGACTTTGGACTGGTACAGTAGCTATAGATAGTACACTTCATAATGAAACAATCCCTACTAAGCTAGTGTTTTGAGGGTGGACTCACAGTATTTTTTTTACAGTAATAGACTGGTTTTACTTTCTATCCAAGCTGTGAGAAGGCGAGGACAGCTCATGTCATGCAGGTTCAGGTAGCCTATTTATTCAGTTGTATATAAAAAAGAAAAAAAAGAATTGGTAGCTGATTAGTATTCTGTTGTATCGGAAATTAATTTGACAATCTGCATTGTTTGAATTTCGAACTTTAATGACTGAATTATATTATTGCCACAAGCCAGAAGTAAAAAAATGTCAGCATTGTGATACCGTGTATAGCTTTGTGAAATGTTAGGCTTAACCTGAGAAAATGACAACCAAATAGGCCTACCAATAAACATTTATCCATTAGCTAAAACAAATGGCAACCTTGCCAGGGGTCCCAGAGGAACTGTGTTACGCCTGTGGACAGAGGGAGAGGGGGACTGGATAGAGAGAGGCAGTAAGAGAGCTGAGGTCATTCCTACCAGGTCGAACAGAAGTGAGTCTTTGTTGAGAGTTTTCACATCAGGCAGGTGAGCTTTGACCTGGGTCTTAATGTAACACTTCTCTCCTCCAGCGAAACGGACACCAGTTATACCCTGGAGAGAGAGAGATTGAAGAGAGCAAATGGATTATAACAAACACATTTAAAATGTAATGAGCAATGTGCATCCAACATGTTACATAATTACTTCAATGTACCATTGGAATTTGAATTTTTTGTTGTCGTTGTCATTGCCGTTGTTCTTTCAAACTTACAACCTGGAAGTCGTGGACCTCCACTGCCTCACCATTTCCGCTGCCGGTGCGGAATCTCTCTATGTTGTTGGTACCATCAATCTCCATAGAGCCCTCCTCCACCTTACCGTTAATACTCATGCTGTAGTGGACGTTGTAGACCTGCCACACACACACACACACACACACACACACACACACACACACACACACACACACACACACACACACACACACACACACACACACACACACACACACACACACACACACATAGGGAATGTTTTCATACCTGTAAGAAGGAGCGATGGAGAAGGAATCATAGTTTTGTGCGAGGTTGTACGAGGTGACCATTGTTTTGAGATTTAATATGGGTTTTTTTCTATTCGTTTTTAGCATTTAGTTTAGTTGAAGTTAGTTTTCAGACTTGATTTACAATTTTTTATTTAGTTTCAGTTTGATAAAAATCTTTCTATTTTCTTTTTTTATTATTTAGTGTTAGGGATAGAAGGTAGCCTAGGGATGGGAGACTAGGAGACATGTATGTGTTTTTGACCTATAGTTGGACCGCAGATTGAAGAAAAAGCAGCCAACAAGTCCTCAGCATATGTGGGAACTCCTTCAAGACAGCTGGAAGAGAATGCCAAGAGAGTGCAAAGCTGTCATGAAGGAAAAGGGAGGCTACTTTGAAGAATTTCCAATAAAAAATATATTATGATTTGTTTAACACTTATTTGGTATGCTACATGATTCCATATGTGTTATTTCATCGTTTTTATGTCTCCACAATAAAACAAAAGGTTTTATAGTTATTATGACACCTCCACTGTGGGGCTCTATTGCCTACTGCCATCGAGTGTTCGCTCTTCTTTCAAACTACCCGTGAGTTCTATTGGCTGCTGTATTTAACTTTCAGCTAACAAGAGCTTGCATCCCTCTTCAAATAGTCTATTGGTATAAGAAATGCTGAAAAAAATGATGTCCGACAAGCTATTCTAGTCTAGCTTTTCCTGCCTGGGACTCCAAGAGCTACGGAGCATTTTTTAAAGGAGAGAGATGGGCGGAGGTGCGTATTCCCAAGAGACAGAGGTTATAAGTTAGAAGCTTATTATGCATCACCCATCATTAATTAGCTAAACATAAGGCTAATACTGCATTGAATATATTTCTTGAAAGACGTAGGCTAGGACATATATATATCAATCTATAACATAATTATCTATTTTGGAATCAATTTGAATGTAGTTGATGGAGAGGGAGAAAGACTGCGAGAGAGTGCTCGCGTGTGCACTGATTTAAAACAACGATATTTGATTGTAAAACTCTGACTCTGAAAAAAATATATATATATTTACAATAAAAAAACAAGGTGAGCCCTGAAAGCCAGATGGAGATGAGTAAATTCGGTCTTTATATTACTGTAGCATAGACTATGCTGCAGCAAATGCAAGCCTACCTGTCACAAGAAAAAAAGTTACCATGATGAGATGATAGGTCTACAATACATTGTGAACTGCGCTCCATACTGAGATGGGCTGTCTGTCCCCATCCTGAGCGTTGATTCATCATGCAGAGGCCATAGAGAAGCCAGATTTAGACATCACATATAATTTAACAGTCCATTTCAGTCCATGCTGTTCATATAAATCATTTATTGTAATTTACCGGTTTCATGCAGTTACTTAAGGGAGAGGTTTTGGGTGGTAAATCCCTGTAAATCTCGATAACCGGGTTCCCGCCATTCAACCCTAGTCGGGATATGTAATAGAGTAGCAGCAGAGTATGTGAAGTGTGAAAGTGTGTCTGTGTGAGTGTACGTGTGGCGTCGATATGCATGTGTGTGTGTATTTTGTGCGTGTGAGTGTATGTAGTGTGTGTGCTTGGGGGTAGAAGCTATTCAGGTGCCTTTTGGTACAAGACTTGGCGCTCTGGTACCGCCAGTGATGATATGGGCCGTACGCACTACTCTCTATAGCGCTTTGCAGTCACATGCAGAGTAGTTGCCATACCAAGCGGTGATGCAGCCAGTCAAGATTCTCTAAATGGTTCAGCTATAGATGGTTTTGAGGATCTGAGGGGCCATGCCAAATATTTTCAGCCTACTGAGGGGGAAGAGGGGTTGTAATGCCCTCTTCATGATTGTGTTGGTGTGTTCGGACCATGATAGGTCTTTAGTAATGTGGACACTGAGGAACTTGAAGCTTTCGACCTGACCCACTACAGCCCCGTCGAAATGAAAGGGGCATGTTCGACCCTCCATTTCCTGTAGTCCACAATAAGCTCTTTCGTTTTGCACACGTTGAGGCAGTTGTTGTCCTGGAACTACAATGCCAGGACTCTGATCTCTTCCCTATAGGCTGTCTCATCATTGTCAGTGATCAGGCATACCACCGTTGTGTCGTCGACACACTTAATGGGGGTGTTGGAGTCAAGCGCGGCCAACCGTCATGGGTGAACAGGGAGTACAGGAGGGTACTGAGCATGCACCACTGAGGGGCCCCCGTGTTAAGGGTCAGCGTGGAGGATGTGTTGCAGCCTACCCTCACCACCTGGCGGTGGCCCATCAGGAAGTCCAGGGAGGTGTTCAGTCCCAGGGTCCTTAGCTTAGTGATGAGCTTGGAGAGCACTATGGTGTTGAACGCTGAGCTGTAGTCAATGAACAGCATTCTCATAAACAGCTGTTCCTTTTGTCCAGGTGGGAAAGGGCAGTGTGGAGTGCAATAGAGATTGCGTCATCTGTGGATCTGTTGGGGTGGTATGCGAGTTGGAGTGGGTCTAGGGTTTCTGGGATGATGGTGTTGATGTGAGCCATGACCAGCCTTTCAAAGCATTTCATGGCTACAGATGTGTGAGCTACGGGGCGGTAGTCATTTAGACAAGTTACCTTGGTGTTCTTTGGCACAGGGACTATGGTGGTTTGCTTGAAACATGTAGATATTACAGACTGGGTCAGAGAGAGGTTGAAAATGTCAGTGAAGACACTTGCCAACTGGTCAGCGCATGCTCTGAGTATGTGTCCCGGTAATCCGTCTGGATCTGCAGCCTTGTGAATGTTAACCTGCTTAAAGGTCTCACTCCGATAGGCTAAGGAGAGAGTAATTACACAGTCATTCCGAACAGCTGGAGCTCTCATGCATGGTTTAGTGTTGCTTGCCTCGAAGCGAGAATAGAAGGCATTTCAAATCAAATCAAATTGTATTGGTCAAATACACATGTTTAGCAGATGTTATTGCAGGTGTAGCGAAATGCTTGTGCTTCTAGCTCTGGCAGTGCTGTAATATCTAACAAGGGATATATAACAACTACACAACATATACCCAACACACAAATCTAAGTAAAGAAATGGAATTAAGAATATATAAATATATGGACGAGCAATGTCAGAGCAGCATAGAATAAGATACAGTAAAATAGTATATGATACAGTATATACATATGAGATGGGTAATGCAAGTTATGTAGACATTATTAAAGTGACTAGTGTTCCATTTATTAAAGTGGCCAATGATTTCATGTCTATGTACAGTGGGGAGAACAAGTATTTGATACACTGCCCGATTTTGCAGGTTTTCCTACTTACAAAGCATGTAGAGGTCTGTAATTTTTATCATAGGTACACTTCAACTGTGAGAGACGGAATCTAAAACAAAAATCCAGAAAATCACATTGTATGATTTTTAAGTAATTAATTTGCATTTTATTGCATGACATAAGTATTTGATCACCTACCAACCAGTAAGAATTCCGGCTCTCACAGACCTGTTAGTTTTCTTTAAGAAGCCCTCCTGTTCTCCACTCATTACCTGTATTAACTGCACCTGTTTGAACTCGTTAACTGTATAAAAGACACCTGTCCACACACTCAATCAAACAGACTCCAACCTCTCCACAATGGCCAAGACCAGAGAGCTGTGTAAGGACATCAGGGATAAAATTGTAGACCTGCACAAGGCTGGGATGAGCTACAGGACAATAGGCAAGCGGCTTGGTGAGAAGGCAACAACTGTTGGCGCAATTATTAGAAAATGGAAGAAGTTCAAGTTGACGGTCAATCACCCTCGGTCTAGGGCTCCATGCAAGATCTCACCTCGTGGGGCATCAATGATCATGAGGAAGGTGAGGGATCAGCCCAGAACTACACGGCAGGACCTGGTCAATGACCTGAAGAGAGCTGGGACCACAGCCTCAAAGAAAACCATTAGTAACACACTATGCCGTCATGGATTAAAATCCTGCAGCGCACGCAAGGTCCCCCTGCTCAAGCGCATGTCCAGGCCCGTCTGAAGTTTGCCAATAGAAAATCTTTGGAGGGAGCTGAAAGTCCGTATTGCCCAGCGACAGCCCCGAAACCTGAAGGATCTGGAGAAGGTCTGTATGGAGGAGTGGGCCAAAATCCCTGCTGCAGTGTTTGCAAACCTGGTCAAGAACTACAGGAAACGTATGACCTCTGTAATTGCAAACAAAGGTTTCTGTACCAAATATTAAGTTCTGCTTTTCTGATGTATCAAATACTTATGTCATGCAATAAAATGCTAATTAATTACTTAAAAATCATACAATGTGATTTTCTGGATTTTTGTTTTAGATTCCGTCTCTCACAGTTGAAGTGTACATATGATACAAATTACAGACCTCTACATGCTTTGTAAGTAGGAAAACCTGCAAAATCAGCAGTGTATCAAATACTTGTTCTCCCCACTGTATGTAGGCAGCCTCTATGTACTAGTGTTGGCTATTTAACAGTCTGAGACAGAAGCTGTTTTTCAGTCTCCCGGTCCCAGCTTTGATGCACCTGTACTGACCTCGCCTTTTGGATGATAGCGGGGTTAACAGGCAGTGGCTTGGGTGGTTGTTGTCCTTAATGATCTTTATGGCCTTCCTGTGACATCGGGTGCTGTAGGTGTCCTGGAGGGCAGGTAGTTTGCTCCCGATGATGCGTTGGGCAGAATGCACCACCCTCTGGAGAGCTCTGCAGTTGCGGGTGGTGCAGTTACCCTATCAAGCGGTGATACAGCCCGATAGGATGCTCTCAATTGTGCATCTGTAAAAGTTTGTGAGAGTTTTAGGTGACAAGCCACATTTCTTCAGTCTCCTGAGGTTGAAGAAGCACTGTTGCGCCTTCTTCACCACACTGTCTGTGTGAGTGGACCATTTCAGTCTGTCAGTGATGTGTACGCTGAGGAACTTGTAGCTTTCCACCTTCTCCACTGCGGTCCCGTCGATGTGGATAGGGGGGTGCTGTTTCCTGAAGTCCACGATCATCTCCTTTGTTTTATTGATGTTGGATGAGAGGTTATTTTCCTGGCACCACACTCCCAGAGCCCTCACCTCACCTCCTCCCTCTCGTCATTGTTGGTAATCAAGCCTACTACTGTTGTGTCATCTGCAAACTTGATGATTGAGTGGGAGGTGTGCTTGGCCACGCAGTCATGGCTAAATAGGGAGTACAGGAGGGGACTGAGCACACACCCTTGTGAGGCCCCAGTGTTGAGGATGATCAAAGGTGTTGTTTCCTACCTTCACCACCTGGGGCGGCCTGTCAGGAAGTCCAAGACCCAGTTGCACGGGGCGGGGTTCAGTCCCAGGGCCTCGAGCTTAATGATAGGCTTGGAGGGTACTATGGTGTTGAATGCTGAGCCATAGTCAATGAACAGCATTCTTACTTATGTATTCCTCTTGTCTAGATGGGATAGGACAGTGTGCAGTGTGATGGGATTGCATCATCTGTGGATCTATTGGGGCGGTAAGCAAATTGAAGTGGGTCTAGGGCGACAGGTAAGCTGGAGGTGATATGATCCTTCACTAGTCTCTCAAAGCACTTCATGATGACAGCAGTGATACAGAAGTGCTACGGGGCGATAGTCATTTAGTTCAGTTACCTTAGTTTTCTTGGGTGCAGGAAAAATGGTAGCCATCTTGAAGCATGTGGGGACAGCAGACTGGGACAGGGAGAGATTTAATATGTCCGTAAACACACAGCCAGCTGGTCTGCGCATCCTCTGAGGACGCAGCTAGGCGAGGGTTAACACGCTTAAACGTCTTACTCACATTGGCCATGGAGAAGGAGAGCCCACAGTCCTTGGTAATGGGCCACGTCGGTGGCACTGTGTTACCCTCAAAGTGGGCAAAGAAGGTGTTTAGCTTGTCTGGAAGCAAGACGTCAGTGACAGCGACGTGGCTGGTTTTCCTTTTCCTTTTGATAGTCACATTGGGTACAAAATCTCCTATACACTTCCTGATAAATCAGTCACCGAATCAGTGTATTCGTAAATATTATTCCCGGAACATATCCCAGTCCGCGTGATCAAATCTTGAAGCGTGGATTCCGATTGGTCAGACCAGCGTTGAATAGACCTTAGCACGGGTACTTCCTGTTTGAGTTTATGCCTATAGGAAGGGAGGAGCAAAATGGATTCGTGGTCAGATTTGCCAAAAGGAGGGCATGGAAGGGCCTTGTAGGCATCCCGGAAGTTGGAGTAACAGTGGTCGAGTGTTTTGACAGCGCAAGAACTACAGTTGATATGTTGATAGAACTTCGGAAGCTTTTTTCTCAAATTTGCTTTGTTAAAATCCCCAGCTACAATAAATGCAGCCTCAGGATATGTGGTTTCCAGTTTGCATAAAGTCCTAGCAGAATTCTTTGAGTGCTGTCGTGG
Organism: Salvelinus namaycush; assembly: GCF_016432855.1. NCBI lineage: Eukaryota > Metazoa > Chordata > Actinopteri > Salmoniformes > Salmonidae > Salvelinus > Salvelinus namaycush. The sequence continues at coordinate 35,294,063 of NC_052317.1, read as the reverse complement.
TATCAGCTTGAGGGGGGATATACACGGCTATGGCTATAACCAAAGAATATTATCTTGGGAGATAATACGATCAGCATTTGATTGTGAGGTATTCTAGATCAGGGGAACAAAAGTACTTGAATTCCTGTATGTTATCACAATTACACCATGAGCCGTTAATCATGACACATATACCCCCGCCCTTCTTCATTTAGCTCATCTGGTAGGTTTACGTCACTAGGCAGCTCTCGGCTGGGTTTCCCTTTGTAATCTGTGATAGTTTGCAAGCCCTACCACATCCCACGAGCGTCAGAGCTGGTGTAGTAGGATTCGATCTTAGTCCTGTATTGACGATTTGCCTGTTTATGGTTCGTCGGAGTGTGTAGCCGGATTTCTTATAAGCGTCCAGATTAGTGTCCTGCTCATGAAAGCGGCAGCTCTAGCCTTTAGCTCAGTGCGGATGTTGCCTTTAATCCATGGATTCTGTTTGGGATAGGTACATATGGTCACTGTGGGGACAACGTCGTTGATGCACTTATTAATGAAGCCGGTGACTGATGTGCAATTGGATGAATCCCGGAACATATTCAAGTCTGTGCTAGCAAAATAGTCAAAATAGTAGCGTAGTATCCGCTTCATCGGACCACTTCTGTATTGAGCACGTCACTGGTACTTCCTGTTTGAGTTTTTGCTTGTAAGAAGGAATCAGGAGGATAGAGTTATAGTCCGATTTGCCAAATTGAGGGTGGCGGAGAGCTTTGTATGCCTCTCTGTGTGTGGAATGAAGGTGAACTAGATGTTTTTATCTCTCTAGTTGCACAGGTAACATACTGGTAGAAATTAGGTAAAACAGATTTCAGTTTTCCCGCAATAAAATCACCGGCCACTAGGAGTGCCGCCTCCGGATGAGCATTTTCTTGTTTGCTTATGGCTCTATACAGCTCGTTTTGTGCGGTCTTACTGCCAGCAGCGGCTTGTGGTGGTAAATAGACAGCTACGAAAAAATACAGATGAAAACTCTCTTGGTAAATAGTATAGTCTACAGCTTATCATGAGGTATTCAAGAGCCGACCTCTATAGCACCGTCTTTGTCTTCTTCGAGTGTCGGAGATTAGGGCTTCTTTCACCTCCGAATCATTGAACCAGAAGTCCTCGTCCAAATTGAGGTTAGTGATAGCTGTTCTGATGTCCAGAAGCTGTTTTCGGTCATAGGAAATGACAGCGGAAACATTATGTTAAAAAAAAGTTAAGAGCAGCGCAAAAGAAATACACAAAATAGCACAATTGGTCAGGAGCCTGTAAAACGGCTGCCATTCCTCTGTGAGAGCATGCACAGTGCCATTGAGGCCCTCTCCATCTTGAAATAGTCCATTATCTTATTTTCAAGTAAAATTAATTGGCTGGTCCATCTTGATGTCACGACTCCAACCGGGTCATCAGGTCATGCCAACAGGGTCATCTGGAGGGATCAGTCAATGAAGTTGGAAGTCCCGCCCAGTTGTCTAAATCAAAACGGTAAAAATCCTCAATGGCACTGCCCATGGTAACAGGCTTTTGGCCAGTAGAGGACTCCGTACAACTTCATGGCCAGAACATGGATTTATTTGGTTAGGTTTAAATTATAATTCAATTTTATGTGACTTGGATTTAAAGGATAAGCACCTAGTCTGGTGGAAGAATTATGATGGAAGGAAACTCTCTTGCCCATGTTTACACAAATCCAATGCTTTTTTAAAACTTTAATAGTAGATATAAGAATTATCAAGTACCTTTACCTTTATCTGACAGAAAGAGAGAGGGAAAAAAACAAATGAAGTCATGGCACATTTGACATGTTATGTTTTGTAATATGAAACATGTATCACATGTATCCCCTTCCAATAGGGTAAATAAAAACAGATACAACAACAGCAAAAACATAAGCAATACAACACTTCATCACAACTCTATCAGTTCACAGCCAGCCAGCTTGTGTGTGTTTCTGTTCAACCAAACAAGATGTTCTGTTTTGCAACAGTAGTTGACCGAAACTGGGTGTCCCAAGGTTTAGAAGGCACGTCACCACATCAGACAGCAACTGGCTGTCAGTCTGAAGTTGGTCAGTGTGGCATGCGAACGGCTCCTGCAACTTCAGAAGTTGTTCTAGCTTGGCCCAGTCACACTCCGTGCTCGCCCTCTGATTTCTTCCCTGTTAGGTAGTGATAGCTAGGGATAGCGATGCACCAGCTAGGCCTATGTGAAACATTGGCATCTACTGGCAGCATTTAGCCGCCAGATTCAGAAGCTCGAAAACCCCATTTGATTTTGGAAGTTTAGAAGAACAAAACTCAAACTAAACATAATTTATAATTTATTTTATTTTACACTGAACAAAAAATATATAAACTCAACATGTGAATTGTTGGTCGCATGTTTCATGAGCTGAAAGAAAGAAAAAAAAACAGAAATGTTCCATATGCACAAAAAGCTTATTTCTCTCAAATTTTGTGCACAAATCTGTTTACAACTCTGTTAGTGAGCATTGCTACTTTGCCAATAAATCCACACACCTGACAGGTTTGACATATCAAGGAGCTGATTAAACAGTATGATCATTACAAAGTTGCACCTAGTGCTGGGGACAATAAAAGGTCACTTTAAAATGTGTAGTTTTGTAACACAACACAATGCCACAGATGTCTTGAGGGAACGTGCAATTGACATGCTGACTGCAGGAATGTCCAACAGAGCTGTTGCCAGAGAATTGAATGTTAATTTCTCTACCATAAGCCCCTTTGTGTGGAAAATTCTGTCTGATTGGCTGGGCCTGGCTCCCCAGTGGGCCCACCCATGGCTGCACCCCTGCCCAGTCATGTGAAATCCATAGATTAGGGTCTAATGAATTTATTTAAATTGACTGATTTCCTTATGTGAACTGTAACTCAGTAAAATATTTTAAATTGTTTCATGTTGCATTTATATTTTTGTTCAGTTTATTTTAGTTCGTTTTGCAGTCAAAGATAATAGTTTCAGTATAGTTTTAGTTTTTATAATATTTTCTTTTTTATTTTAGTTTCAGTTTTCGTTTACTATGTGTGTGTGTGAGAGAGAAGGGGGGTGTAGATTTTATATATGGCTTGTGGGGAGGTTCATAATGGGTGAGTTTTGTTTACATTCCCCCATCCACATCCTAGAAACAGCAAGAAAACAGGCACAGACAGACACTACCCTGCACCCAAAATCTACACAATTAAACGCATTGAAAAATTCCTAACAAAATGAGTATGCTATTCTTGCTCAGGCAATGCATTTCAACTCATGTAGGCCTAAAGCTACCAAATTGAATTAAAACATATATTTTTAAAGTAGCCTGGGCCTACCTCGCTCACACCTCTCGACCCCGGTACATCAGCAGGACCTTCAGTCTCAGAAACATACAAGGCTTCCATTCAGCTACCCTCTTGACTCTTGAAAAGCAAGAGTCGCTGGCTGCTTCAAGGCCCAATGTCTCTTGAACTCGCTATCGTCAGAGGGACTAATGCTTACATGGTTGTCGTTGTTGATCCAGAAGTAAAACGCTCCGATAGCCCCGAACAGCAGCAGAATTGCCCCGGCGATAAGAACCACAATCCCGGTCTTCAGCAGGCGGCTGGAGGCAGCCGGTTTAACGGCCACAGCAGTGTATGCCTGTGGTGAACACATTAACCATTTACACATGAATGCCACCTAAACAAAGTTCAAAAAGTGTTCATAAAGTGTTTATAATGCGTTACGCTTATAAAAGTTCATTTCAACCACAACACCTCCCTCAGAATGAGCAGGTGTCTTCGTGGAATGTCCAAACAAAGTTTTCTGAGAGTAGTCTATCTGGCACACTTTACACGTTTCTATTATTTAGAAACTAAAGCAAAGATATATGATATAGGCTGCTTACCGGTGGCATAAACTGTTGCAGGTCATCGGATCTCGCTAAGGCGATGGACTCTTTCTCTGAACACCCGGCCATGGCTGCGAATGGGTCTGAGAGCCTGAGCAAAGGTCTCTCTCTCTCTCTCTCTCTCTCTCTCCTCTCTCTTCTCTCTCGTTCTCTCTGGAACAGGGCAGGGGGAACAAATCTGCCCATTCATGCGAGAGGCGTGTTATATAACTGGCCTGGGAAACGACATGGTGGAAGGTATGCGTTTTAAAATTCTGTCACTCTGTTGGCCTCGCAACAGGGGTTCCATAAGGAATGCAGAGTAGGACGGTGTTAAGGCTTTGAGTAGACTGAGGAAGAACAGCCTGTTCGGGTCTTGAACCAACCACAGGGCAAGTGCATTCATTAACTTCTGTGTAAAACATGTCCAGATCTCTTGGCAGAGGCACTCACATACAGGCAGTGTAGGACTACAAAATCTAAGAAATCCTTTGTCATAATGTGTGTATTTATGTTTGACAGGCACATATGTTGCACTATTTCTCTAGTCCTAATCCAGACGGGACCGCGCCTTGTTCTGTAGGTGGAACACAAACGTGAACGTGCACAGCGGATCTAAAGGCAGAAGGAAGCCTTTCCTTAAATCACCCTGGAACATACAATGCGTTCAGTCAGATGGGATACCTGAGCTGCTCTTACAGTAGTAGCTCTATCTCTCTCCTTCTCTCTCTTTTTCTCGCTCAGTTCTAACATTGCCTAAATTCAGAGGTGGATCCTGTGGGATGTGTCATCCTGTCTCAAGCTGACAATACCATATTTCTGCCACTAAGGCAAGATCCATGGGAACAAATCCCCTCCGGAATGCTTATGTGCACTGATTGAGCCATCATTACATGTTTTATTACCAAACATATTCATTACACCATGTGGTTATAGGCGATAGTCATTCGATGCGTAAACAGTTCCCTATCCAAATGTACCAAGGGCACTTTTACGCATCGGCACGCATTTGGAAACGTGCATTTTGATTGAGTATGTGTGCGCAACTGATTATGATTCTAAGCCTTGATGTGGTCCACAGACTCTATTAGACTCTTTAGACAGAGAAAGTAACTCCTGGAGACTATAATATGTGCAGAGGATTCCGTACATTTTTTATCTGATTGATTAGCTTGATTGGTTACAATTTTTTGCCTCTAGCGAGCACATTGGCTAGACGGCCATATTGTTTTGTCGTCAGTAGTCAAAGTCAATCTTCAATCAAATGTGGATGAGACGAGTAGGCGGGGTTTGTATTTTGTATTCACTTTTAGGTGCTATTTCATCCCTCACTCCTAAACTGTCCTGTCACTGAATGTCAACTACTGAGCGCACAGCTTCTACAATAGCGACACCTCTCGTCTCCAAATTGCAGAATAGATGAGGGAAATTAATTTCATTGTCAGAAGGGGCATAATGCCTGGACGAAGGATTATGCCTCTATTTAATAATATAGAAGCCCTTTTTATTTAGCTCCCTTATTCCTCTAAAACCAAGAGCAGCATGCCTTGCACAAATAGGCTAATGCAGGAGTGAACAGAAGTAATGTGGGACAAGATTACTAAGGTTGCAAAACAGTATTTCAATGTTTATTTTTTCGAATATCGTGATACAAAATCTAAACAATTATTACCTTATTGCATTCAAAAAATTCATACATAATTATCAACTTGATACATTGGGTCTCCAGCCTAAAACCGTGGTTTCTGGGCCATTTAAATAGAAGTCATGCCTTAGAATCGAGTATAATTACAATTAATATGTACACATCTTTGATTTTTAATTATGATTTTTATAAAAAATAAACTCTTTATATAGAAATCCTTGCATAAATTACACAGTATGTCCAACAAAGTCTTTAAAGTGATTGGATATACACTCCAAATGTGACTTTCACAATGAAACACTTAAAAATGCTAAATACACAAATATTATTTTGGATATATAAACTAATTTACATATTCTTCCCACAATAATCTCATACATTTGTAAGCAACATGTGATTCTCATTGACATGGTTTTATCAATTAAACCGATTTTTGGAACGCTGTGAATTAAGTTATTTTTTAGACTTCATTGCTGGGACACCGTGTCGTGGTGGGACCATAGACTGGGATAGTGATTTCACTAATCTCCTGAACTCTCAAGGGTCTGGGAGGAGTGACCAGGACATAGTCATATTCCTTATGTAGCACCTTCTCATACACGCTCTGCAGGCCCGTTGTTTTGGGGATGTGCGCCTGGTAATAGTTTTCCCTCCGGAGCGAGTCCCGGGGCAGCGAGGCAGTCTTGGAAAGGCTGTTGAAGGAGGAGACAGTCTGGCTGGTGGGCGTGGGAACGAGTGAGGGACCAATGTGAGCACGGACAGCCGAGGAGCTCCAGCAACGGTCAGAGTGGCCCAGAACCTTACACTCACTGGTACATGCCCATAGACCTGAGAAAGAGAGAGAGGAGGGAGGGGAAGAGGTTATGCTACTTGTGCGACCAAACACAAAAGCAAAATTCCATACACACCGATTTCATTCAAATTACTATAATGGTTATGATGATAAAGAAATATAAGTGTCTCTTACCACTGTGACAGCCCATGGGGTGTACCGGTACCCCCTCCTTCTTCAGGTCGGTGCCACTGATGTCACTGTCACTGTCGTTAAAGTCACTGTCGCCTTTCCCGCTGTCCTTCCCGCTGAACGCGGGGTCTCTCGCGGAGATAGTGGTGTAGGAGTTGCCCTTCCAGATTGTGATTGGTCTGACTGCCTCTTTACCGTTATTGTAGCTGTTACCATAGCCGGGCAGAGTGGAGTAGCCCTGTGGAGCAGAGAGAGAAACACACACATAGTTCAGCACCATGGACAGCAGCACACTACAATAGCACTGTATGTGGCTGAGAGCACAGAGAGAGAAAGAGAGAGAGAGAGAGAAAGAGAGAGAGAGAGAGAGAGAGAAAGAGAAAGAGAAAGAGAAAGAGAGCGCGAGACAAAGAGAGAGACAAAGAGGGAGAGAGAGAGAGCGAGAGAGAGAGAAAGAGAGAAAGAGAAAGAGAGAAAGAGAAAGAGAGAGAGCGCGAGACAAAGAGAGAGACAAAGAGACAGACAAAGGGGGGTAGTAGGCCTAGATTAAAAACAGCATCTCACCTTGGGTTTGCTGTCCGGTTCGTAGACGCATGGTGCCTCTCTCCCATCCTCAGAGGTGGAGCACAGGTCGCTGCTGCCAGTGTGTTCCCCAGTAAACCCGGGCTGGCTAGAGAAGGTGTGCGCTTCAAACCCTCCCACGGTTCCATGGAGCGGCAGCAGTGGATTGTCGCTGATGTTCTTGCCCCTTTCCAGGATCTCCTTCTCCCCATACGAGTCGGTGTCATCTCCAGTCTTGTCCCGTTTCCGCCGGTTGCAGGTGGTGGCAATGAGGATGATTGCTAACAGCAGGAGCGTGCAGCTCCCCGCCAGAACGACAATAATCACCACTGACAGGTCCCACTGTGCGTGCTCCCCCGCCTCCCCGCTGCCTGCCCAGTACACCGTCCTGTCGCTCGGCGGGGCGCCCACAATGATGAGGAAATGAAGCGTTGCGGTGGCGGTGAGCGCAGGTCTCCCGTTGTCACTCACCGTGACGGTCATGCGCAGGGTCTCGTCCACGTCGTGGCTGAGCTCACGGTTGAGGTAGACCTCCCCGGTGGCTTTGTTAACGGAGAACACGGAACCCTCTCCAGATGCCAGTCTGTAGGACAGCTCTGCGTTCACGCCCTCATCAGCATCTCGCGCCTCCACCTGGGTGATGACGTAACCTGAGGGCGCGTCCCGGGGCAGCAGAATCTCAGAGGACCCATTATTTAGCGCGGGCTGGTTGATGACAGGTGCGTTGTCATTCTGGTCTACTATCCTGACATGAATGCTTGCGGTTCCGGTGAGGGGCGGGGACCCCCCGTCGCTGGCTGTGATGCAGAGTTCGAGCTGTTTCATGACTTCATAGTTGAAGCTCCTGAGTGCGTAAATGGAGCCGCTCGCGGGGTCCAGTGAGACAAACGTAGACACCGGGGAGCCCATGATGTAGGTGTCAGCGAGCTTGTAGATCACCTTCCCGTTGTGTCCCAAGTCCATGTCCCTGGCGACCACAGTGGTGATGTAGGCCCCCGGGGTGTTATTCTCCACCACAGACACTTCATACACAGATTTACTGAACACAGGGGCATTGTCATTCTCGTCCATCAACCGGATGGTGTACTGGGTGATGGTTCTGAACGGTGGGGAGCCCAAGTCCTCTGCCACCACTGTTAGATTATACTCAGGGATCTTCTCCCGGTCCAACGGGCTCGTACTCACTATCATGAAACTGTCCTCGTACGCCTGCTGCAGCCTGAAGTGGTCGTGGCCATAAAGCGTACAGTGCACCTGTCCGTTAGCACCAGAGTCCATGTCAGAGGTGCTGACCAGCGCTACAAAACTCTCGCGCGATGCAGCCTCCGTGATATAGGCAATTCCAGCCGTGATGGACGTCATAGGAGTGATGGAGATCTCTGGCGCGTTGTCGTTAACGTCCTGGACCCGCACCACTATCTTACAGATGGCCGGGCTTGGGTTCAGACCCAGGTCAGTCGCCTGGACGTCGAATTCGTACGTTTTCTTGCTCTCAAAGTCAATGGGGCTCTCGAGGGTGAGCCGTCCCTTTTTGCGGTCCACTCTGAAAAGTTGTCTTATCTCGGATGGCACCTGGTGACCAAAACCATACACCACCTCCCCATTCAGCCCCTCATCCGGGTCTTCTGCGTTCAGGTCCAGTAAGAGAAACCCTACTGGGGCATCCTCAGGGAGGTCCACTGTGAAACTGCTCCTGTCGAACAAGGGGCTGTTGTCATTGTAGTCTTTCACCTTGACGTTGATGCGCGTGGATCCCGTGCGGGACGGGTTGCCGCCGTCCATAGCAACCAGCTCGAGCGCATAGGAAGCCTGTGTCTCACGGTCCAGCTCCTTCATGAGCACGAGCTCCGCATATTTAACCCCGTCGGCTCTGCTGAGCACGTCTATGGTGAAGTGACTGTTAACGGAGATCTGGTAGCTCTGGATGTAGTTCAACCCCACATCTTCATCCACAGCGAAGTCTAACGGGATCCGCGTGCCCACCGCTGTGTTTTCAGAGATCTCCAGACTCGACTCTTTCCGTGGAAACTCGGGGGAATTGTCATTGATGTCCTTGACCTCTACCTCGACGTGGATGAGTTTGAACTGCTCTTTGGAGAAGCTGACCACATCAAAGGCGACGAGGCAGTGAAGGGTGTGTTTACAGATTCTCTCTCTGTCAATTCTCTCTCCGATAGTCAGCTGTCCGTCGCTCTCCCTCAAACGGATAAAAGACGAGTTGAACTGTTTCATCATCCTGAAATTTGTCTTGGAGCCGGAGGAGGGGCTGGATGAAATGTCCTTGGCCAAGTTTCCAATGATAGTTGCCAGGGCGTCTTCCTCAAATGTCTCGTACTTCACTGTCTTTCCCTGCGTGAGAGTGGGCAGGACAGCCAGTGGGATGCCCACCAGCACCCACCAGTTCCACCCTCTCATACCCATTCTGCCGATTTAACACAACTAAAATCCACTGAACTGGCTGCACTTAACTCAACTATTTATTAAAACAAAAGCACTTATCAAGTTGAATATCGCCCTCTCTCGTTGGGCACGCCAGTTTTCTTATTAGGATGCTGCGATAATAATCCCTTAGTTTTAGTACGCGCTCACTGTCTCTTTTTCTCGCGCTCACTCTGCTTTGCACTCTCGGAGGTTTGCTCTCTCAGCGCGAGAGGGCTGCAGTGGGATGATTTATAAGGGCGGCGCATGCAAATGAGCTTCACTGTGACCAATCCACGCATTGAAAACGGAAAGGGAACTTCTAAAAGATCCCTAAACCTGCTTAGAGATTCCTGGACTGTGTGGAGAAACTTGGCACAGATAGGTGGGCTAAACGTTCGGCTTGATTTAAAATGTTTAGTTTCCGTTGCTTGTTTATGTTGGTTGGTCTGTTAAATGAGTCTGCGCACAAACACACGTGGAGAACAGACAAGATGCGCAGTGCCCCTGAGCTAGAGGACAAAGCACTCGGGTAACAGACAGTAGCTAGCCTACAGTAGCCTATAAAGAAGGACCTCTTCTATTGCTATCTCCTCTATGACAGCCTAAAACGTATTGGATCATTGGGCTATCGATGCATTATCAGTTTCTTCACCAGAATATTGATACGTTTGGTTGGGAATCTCTGAACAGAAGCCTATCCATCCCTTCTCCTAAAGGACCAATTATTAGGGGAAATTGTATTACATAGGCCTGTCCAAACAACCCAAAGAGCCCCTAAACCCTTTTAGAGGACACATTCGTTTGTCAGCAGCACCTCTCACCCAATAATCCTGAAGAAAGGGTAGGCTACCACAGTGTGGGCCTGTAAATGAAAACGTGTAATATAGACCTACACGAAAAAATTGCACCAAAAAAGGTTTCATAAATGTATGAGATATAGGAATATGAACCTAACAAGTGCACCAGTTTTCTGTGAAGGTTGTCCAATGTGCATGGCTATGTTATTGTCATTCATAATTCCATAACTCTATTCACCAAGAGCTGTGTAGATATTTTGATTATTTTCCCCGTGTGTAATCCAATAACTGTTATCAAATCAGATTTGACTCAATAGTAACGGCTATATCCACTTTATCTACTTAAACATTGATTTTATTCTAATTCTGCCTCCGCTCAGATCAGCCCACGAGATGTCGTATGAGCGGGAGTGGGGATTTGTTAATGAAAGCCGGTGTACCAGGGCCCATTTGACATGCGTGTCAGCGCCTTGCGAGCCCCTCTCCACAACCTCGTTTGCAAGAACAGAGCTGCGCAGGTGAAGAGACAAAACTCACTCACCCCCACATACACATACACCCGTAACAAATAGGATTTGGCTGTAAACGCGGGGAGATTTATACGGATTTCAATAGTGAGATTATATCAAAGGCGTATGAAGCGCTCGTTAGCAGTGACAATATAATGGCATGGTAGGGCTTCCCTTTATGCAGCCCCGGGTGTATTGTGCCCGTGAGCCAGCCTGTACTGAACCAAACCCCCGCTGCTCTCACACAGCCCCTAACTGCAGCATAATGTGCCAGAGCCACATGCAGCTTTTGTCACCCCACCTCGTCCTGCCCCAGACCCGGCCACAACTCCTTTCATTAAACAGGAGATGGGGGATGAATCGGACTGGACATGGGGCTACCTCCTATTCAAATAGGCCTACATTTAGAAAACGGCCTGGGCCCCGTGACGGGTCTTTAAGAGATTTTGTCTTTCTTTCCGTAAGAAACACACACACACACACACACACACACACACACACACACACACACACACACACACACACACACACACACACACACACACACACACACACACACACACACACACACACACATCTCTAAGGCAACACTTTCCAGAAGGAACTAATATCAGTTGGCATCTTCTAAAGGCCCAGCTGCCGCAGAATGTCAAATATTCTGATACCTGTGAACCTCTAGGTTACACCTGTGAGTGCGATCTGTTGGCTATATGGGCCCGCCAGGCGTACCAGAGAACAGCCTGTGAGAAAATACATTTGGGCAATGTGTTTGCAACAGTCAACAATCAAATATAGGCTGCTATTGTGGAAACAAAAGCCTTAATCCAAACATTCTTTAATAAAAAGGTTTAATAGGCCTACCTCTTTAAAACCCTTCTAATGTAACTCAATACATTCTGTAGACTGATTCTAGCTGTAGGCCTATTGACTTTTCACTGAATGCTATTCTATTCTATATGATGAGAATTGCTCTGTTTATTCTGTATTAGGCTGTGAAGGCCTGCATGTTGTAATACACAGCTCAGTGTTCTCACAGAGAGAGAGCGCAATCAAAGGCAAATTACACTGTGTAGAGTCTCACTTTGCAGATTATGTGTGAGAGAGATCTCTGTGTGTGTGTGTGTGTGTGTGTGTGTGTGTGTGTGTGTGTGTGTGTGTGTGTGTGTGTGTGTGTGTGTGTGTGTGTGTGTGTGTGTGTGTGTGTGTGTGTGTGTGTGTGTGTGTGTGTGTGTGTAAGAGAAAGAGAGAAAGGGAGAGGTTTGTTCTTAAGACCTCTTTAGATTCTCTTTAAAATACTGGACAGACTTTCGGCAAACCCAAAACTGCCTTTTGTGTGAGCGTGCTTTCACTACTCCAGCTCTGACACTCGCACACACACCTCATTCTCTCACGTGATTGGTGTGTCACTCTCACCCGTCTGCACGCGAGTTCAACAATAGCAGAATTAGTGCGAGCCTCGCAAATCCCTTCTATTGTTCACGAGACATATTAGCATTTTCTTAACAAATATTTTTTTGCAGACCCGCACTCAATTTCAATTTGCAGACCCGCACTCTCCCTTTCCTTCCTACCCCCCCCCCCCCCCCCCCCCCCCCCTCTCTCTCTCTCTCATTGTCAGATTTGCTCTGGTGATTGCCCGGCATTTGTGGTGAGGAGTTCGTCTCCTGATCCTCGTCTCTTTTTGGGTTTATCTCATTGAGATGGAAATTAGGTGATTTAGGCTTCAATATCCGTCGGATGGGAAAGTAGGCAGAAGAGGAGAGGAGGGTGAGAGGGTTAGGGATGGAGGGGTACATAGGGATGTCCAAGATAATCGATCCTCGAGCTGTTGAGGCAGGCGGTCGCCCCTCTCGCGCCCCTTCAACCTCCCGCTAACCTTTGCTTAACTCGCGTGCCATCACACGCACACATCCTAATTAGTTCCTAACGTGATTCACAACTAATTATCTCATTATCGCTTCTAACGGAGAGAGGAGACTCAAAAGGGTCCATTTGGGATAATACCTACCGACCATTGCTAAATAAAGACAGTATAAATGTGTGAATGCCCCATCAGGCTCAACTGTTAGGCCTCGACATAACCAGGTTAAAGAGAGGAGCACTTGAAAGACTATTGAGTCGGGTCCTCTAATTGACACTATTTAGGCTCCAGATGTCGTGTGAATAGAGAAATCAGGACACAGAATGAGAATAAAGAAATATAAATTAGACTGTTTCAGGCACCTCCTTGAAGGCTTTTAAACCGTTGGCTCATAAAAGATGAATTATCCTCAATGCGTGGTTGGCTGAATAGTTTTAAGTAGCGTATCATATCACATCTTATTGGCTATACCAAGCTATCCTTTAAGTAGGCTATGTTTATTTTTAAACGAATAATAGCATCCCATTATGTAGACTATTTGAATGAAACATTAATTATCAATGTTAACCACATCTATTTTCCCATCATATGCTCCTCTCCCCTCTCCCCCACTAGCAGTTCTGGGGGAGGGCCAGGAGGGGCCACTGTGACAACAATTTTGGACCCCCTTGTGGCCCCCCTAAATGTGGAGTATGAAATAATTTTTACATAACTCATTTTTGCTATCATTCTTTTTTTACATCCTTTATTAGACAGTGGCAACACGGAACACTAATGATTATGAACTCGGTCTTTTGCCTGCAATGCAGTGAAGAAAACGATGACAACAATAACGTCTAATGTAACTGGCACCTCTAACAGTACAACTGGCCCCTCTAACAGTACAACTGGCCCCAGGTTGGCCCCCCCAGTTGAAATGGTCTAGAACCGCCACTGCTCTCTCCTACTCTCTCCCAGTAACCAGCCGAGAGGAGAGCTCAGATACTCAAATTACCACCAGATTGGTAACATGGGCAACACATGAGCATTCTTTTTCTTTTCTGGGTTCTATTTTCTCCCTCTTTTTTTTCTCACCAATGTGTTAGTTAACTTCTGCTCAGATCCATCACATCTCAGCCATCTGTTGCAGATAGCTGCAACACTTTGAATACATTCCACCATCAGACAAACAAAACTATTAACACCTCATGAATACATCTTTTTTTACACCCACACAGACTGAGGGAAACTTTAGGGCCAGTATAGCTAATCCAAAGAAATCTGTCTCCTGCCACTCCCTCCTAGCTTCCACTTCATTACCGGTTTTGTGTTCGGGAGCAGGCAATCTGTGCGGCCTTCCCGGCCATCCCGGCCCGGCCCCGCCAGGTTTCTAATGACTTTCCAATGGTGATTTAAAGGGTTACTCAGTCTCCGTCTCCTCCCTCCTCCTCCTCTGTCCCTTGTTTCTTTCAATCCTTTTGAATCTCATCAGCTTTTGTCTCGCTGTGTCTCGCCTAGCTGCCCCTGTTCGCCATCACAGTGAAAGAGAAGCAGGAGGTCAAAGGAACACTCACATAAAGATTCTCACATTAGTTGAATAAAGGGAATGGCAGAAAGTTATTGTCTGAGGACCTTGGTCCATACATTACTGAGGGAGGGAGCGTTTCAGTTGGATGCTGTAGCTAAAGAAACAAGGGGGTTTCTGGAGGGACAAATATTGGAGTTTTCAAATTTCTGTAAAATAAAAATAAAAGAGTTTAGGAGTTGAACTAATCAAAGGGAAAGCTGTCAGAACAGGTTTGTGGGGGACCTGCAAAATGCGAGTGCACACACAAGCACACACACACACGAGCACACACTTGCCAGACTGGGTGGAGGGGTGGGTTGCAGATGGACAGATGGGGAGGATGAGTTAAGAAAGCTGTTAAAGGGGGAGCGGCAGACGCCTGGTATCACTCCTGTGAAGTTATGTCTGTTGTTGTCCTCATGAACACTATGCAGACACTATGCAGTTGCCACACTGGCCATAAGTCAGAATTGCATTTCACCCCATAAAGATTAAGGTAAGGGTAGACCTAAGCTGATCCCGACTAGTGCTAACGGCCAGGGCCAATGCCCTGAGGCACACTGATCATCTTAGGTCTATATAACATGTAGGACAACTCCAATAAAATAACATGTATAACTACTGGCATTTCATGAGACATGTTCTGGGTAGAATTATCTATTTACACCATATTTGGCTCTGTAGAGGTGAGCGTGGGAGTGATTCCCCCCAGAACTTCAGATCTTGGGGGCTTTTAGAACTCTAAGTCTTATTAGAACTTCGAGCAAAACACCTACAGACCTACTTTATAAAGAGCAGATGAGTCACAAGCGAGAGCTACTCACTGCATTAACGGCTGAGGTGGAACGGGTCTTTAAAGTAAACAACGATATAGACATTTTCCCTTTTCCTCCCACCACCCACTTTACAATTCCTATCTCTCATCTTTTTCTCTCACATCTCACCCATCTTCTCTCTCACTCCCAACTCCCCCTTTCTCTCTCACATCTCACCCCCACCCATCTTCTCTCTCACTCCCAACTCCCCCTTTCTCTCTCACATTTCACCCCCACCCATCTGCTCTCTCACTCCCAACTCCCCCTTTCTCTGTCGCATCGCTAACCCCCACCCATCCCTCTCCCCCTCTTTCTCCCTCCCCCTCTCTCTCTGCATGCATTTGTAATTAATCAGCCAATAGCTGTTCTATGGTGGTCTCGTCAGCCCACAGTAGGATCAGTGTGGATCACTATGTAAAACTGATACCTGCCCACACTTACACCAAAATGGGAGAGAGGGAGAATGGAGAGAGAGTAGATGGAGAGAGGACAAAAAAGAATGGAGAGAGAGGGAGGGAGGGAGAGAAAGAGAAAGACATTTGAGTTCAAGAATGGCTTACTAACGAACAAAGGAGAATTTGTGCCAAATCCCAATGTCCTATCTGTTGATAACGTGATCTCATGTTTTTTGGTCACATATTTACATTTAGGTTGTGTTAGGATATTATGGCTTGGAAAACGTCAACCTTCCCTGTTCAGTGGCGCAGTGGTCTAAGGCACTGCATCTCAGTGCTAGAGGCGTCACTGCCGACACAATTGGCCCAGCGATGTTAGGGTTTGCCTGGGGTAGGCTGTCATTGTAAATAAGAATGTTCTAAATGTACTTGCCTAGTTAAATAAAGGTTCAAAAAAAATTTGGGGTTAGGCTGCTGTTGTACTGGTCAGGTATTGGAACTTTTGACTGCAGGCAGTTTCCACGTGGGTTGTTGCTGTGACAGAAACACGCTATAAAGCCTAATAAACTTAATTGACTTAAATCTTGTATCTTCATTATAGACGCACACAAAACACGTAGGTTAAGCCAAGTCTTCAAGCATATTTGTTTTTCATTATTGCTGTTGTGATTTAGCTAATAATCTTTCTTCCCATTCAAATTCAATGTTTATCATGTGTTTATTTGATAAGGGTTTCAAATCGTTCATGGGGATTACAACCTATAGACCAGACCTCAAATAAAGGTCATCTGTAAATGAATGTTGTCTCTAGAGCAGCATGCAGCTTGACATGCATCGTCCAAACAACGACTGAGGGGGGAATGTGATCACAGTCCGGACGTCTCGGCAACGTCGTGCCAATTAGCCAACACTCTCCATACTACATCTTCACGATGTATCATGTATACATCGGGCCAACATCGGTCAGACATATGTGAGGGGACAGCAGACACATAGGCTACATACACACATTCACACAGTTGCGCACGATCAACGTGTCGCCAATTTACACTCTCCTCTCTTTGCGTGTGCCAGGGAGAGTTTGAAGAAAGGGTCCCGTTTTCCTGCAGGAGAGAACAACCGCTTCTTTAAAACAAATAACGTATATATGCGGCAAAGGTTCGCATGAGAATTCTGAAACAACATCGAGCACAATATTCTCTAATTAATATTTAAACTGTTGTCCTTGATTGTTCTTGTTCAAGAGGGCCCCGAGACGTTAATGAGGCAAAACTGGGTTCTTGGTGCTTACCAAAATATACTTTGTCTAACTCTTTAGAAAACAAAATACACACACTTTCCCTCAGGAGTGACTGGATCTTTATTTGTTTTTATTTAACTAGGCAAGTCAGTTAGAACAAATCCTTCTTTACAATGATGGCCTACACCGGCTAAACCCGGACCACGCTGGGCCAATTGTGCGCTGCCCTATGGGACTCCCAATCACAGCCAGCTGTAATACAGCCTGGAATCAAACCAGGGTCTGTAGTGACGCCTCTAGCACTGAGATGCAGTGCCTTAGACCGCTGCGCCACTCTGGAGCCCCTTTAAGATTTCACACAGTGAAATCCTGTGAATGTTCAATGGTTGGAGTCAGAGAGGATGACACACACACAGTTACCCCACCCAGCTCTGCGCACAGTAAATAAACCTAAGAACATTTTGAAAAGGGGCTGGGAAGAATAATAAGAAATACAAAAAGGAAGGAAAAAGTCCTCTACCTCAACAGAGTTCTAGACACAAAGTGAAATGTAGAGTAATTAACTACAACCAGGCGGCATCAAAGCTTTCCCCTGAGGAGCCCTGTTCTGATACTCGCGCTTCCCGCAAAAGCGGCCTATTTCTCTGCATGAGCATCTCTGGAACGCTGTCACACACACGCTGGCGTCAGTATTAGCGCAATGGGAAATAGGAGGCAGTGTTCGATTCATCTGAACCGTTTGTGTGTCACAGCAACAACAAAAAAAACAGGGCAAACTTTTTTAAATTCAGGCTTTGTTGCTGTAGAAGTGGAGCCAGAGAAAGTTTTATTAAAGGGGAACCATGAAGTTCTGCCTCATTAGAAAGAATGCCTGCTCTATATTCAAGGTCTCTGTGGTCTAATGCAGAGGCTGTGACTGGACTAAAGGGAGTTTGTTACACCAGGACAAGTGCTTTTGGGGCCCAGGGTAATCAGATAGGCCTGAATGAGGGGTAAGGAACCTTATCATCTAAGGGCCCATGTGGATGTAGGCTTCTGCCTTAGCCAAGCAGTAGGCCTAACAAGCCTAATTCAAGGCTTCTCATCAAACCTTGATTGAAGACTATAATTAGTAGATTCAGATGTTTTGGCTGGAGTTAAAGCCTGTACCCACACCGCTGGGGTCATCGGAGGGTGAATTGCCCATCCTGCTATGAGCTTTATCAGTAGGACTATGGACAACAATCTTGGTGCTTTCCATTCATTCAAACACCCACCTCAGACTCACTCAGGTCCATAGCCTCAATCTGTTTAGGTCTGGCTATTGGGCCCACCATTATACACATATGCCTACATTTCAGGATAGAACCTACATAATCAGAAAAACAAACTAGTCCCTCAGTTCCTGGTGTCCATACATTGATGAAATGTGGTAACATCTAAAACCTGCATATTAAGCTAAATGTATTGCTAAAGACATGGCTGATGCCTTTTTATCAACTCATAATGGTATGCCTTAGGCTATGAGTGGTAAGCTTCCAATGTCAAAATGACTGATTGTAACTCGTTATGAGATGCTAAATACGTGTGGTTAATTCATGCTTATGACAAGTCTTACAATGCATTGACCAATTTGACTTTAATATAGTGCAATATAAAAGTGTTACCAATGAATTTGATCAGAGAGCCCATAACTTGGGGGTTACCCTCTCTCCATAAAGAAGGACCGGAAAATTGGTAATATACCGGAACTGAATTGTCAATTACGAGGACAATTAAACTCATTTGAGCGTGAGCTCCTTACTGCATGAAATATGTCCTGATTGTGGCATAGATGAAAGTGGTAAAGAGAGGCCATGCAGTGAGGTATTCTACAGGCCTGGTTGACCGATGGAAACTCTGTGAATAGGAATCTGGTGGTCATACATACATTATTTAAGTGAGCCGTCAAAGACACACAATTGAAAAGTAAGACCAACGAAAAGAGGTAGGCCTATATTCCTGTAATCAATGTTTTAGGCTGTTTATTTTCATAATAAAACAGTAATGGAACACAGTTGAAGTTTGTCCAGATTCCTCTAAGAATTTTAATCTGTTTTTTAGAATAATCTAGTTGCTATTGCCTAGCCTAATGTTATTTGTCTATAGGCCTAGTACTGTATATTGTTTTTGCTTGGGAGAGGGGTTGTATGGTTACATTATAGGCTACTTCATTGTCTGTTCTTACATCAATTATTTCTACATTCTATCAACTCAACTCTATATTAGCCAGCTCAATGTAATAAAGCATAGACCTATTGCATGCGCAACCAATGCTGCCATAGACCACCAAGTGCTAACAGTCAATATCTGGATAACGTGTGAAATGCTTGATAATGTATGTGATACCAACAGAGAGGTAGATTTTCTGGGTGATTTAAATATTGACTGGCTTTCATCAGGCTGCCCACTCAAGAGAAAGCTCCAAACTGTAACTAGTGCCTGCAACCTGGTTCAGGTTGTCAGTCAAACTACCAGGGTAGTTTTTTTGTAACAGTATTTTTATTGGAATTACACAATTTTCACCCATATTAAGAGATACAACAGAGACAGAGCAAAAAAAACAGCACTCACTTACACATACCTGCGTATATATATACACACACACACACATACACACCCATACATACGTACACCATTTTCCTCTCCCCGCTCAGGGGCTTCTCACCCCATCCCCATCATTGTCCTCCCGGGTGGCGCAGTGGTCTAGGGCACTGCATCGCAGTGCTAGCTGCGCCACCAGAGTCTCTGGGTTCGCGCCCAGGCTGGGCTGGGTTCGCGCCCAGGCTCTGTCGCAGCCGGCCGCAACCGGGAGGTCCGTGGGGCGACGCATAATTGGCATAGCGTCGTCCGGGTTAGGGAGGGTTTGGCAGGTAGGCATATCCTTGTCTCAGTATGTAAAATGTAATGAAATGTAAAAATGTAATAAAATGTATGCACTCTACTGTAAGTCGCTCTGGATAAGAGCGTCTGCTAAATGACTAAAATGTAAATTATGTCTCTCAATACATACATTTTAAACAAACTTACAAACAGAAATTAAACAAAAAAGCTCAGTTTAAACCAAGAAGTTAGGTTCCACACATGGAACGTACAGTGTAATTCTGAAATACATAGATCACCACCATTCTAAGAGAATCCTTGCAACATAATAGCTGATACCTCAGGTTCTAGGTAATTTAGATAAGGTTCCCATACTTTGTATAACTGATCTGTTTTAGAATGCAATGTACATGTCAGATATTCCAGAGGCACCCATTCAAATAGTATCTTATGCCAATCTTTAATAGAAGGAACCTTATCACTAATCCACTGTAAAAGGATGTTTTTCCTCGCTGCGAAGGTAAGGATGTTGTAAAGCCTCCTCTTACCCACAGAAGTAACATGCCTACTAGGGAGACCCACTACCAGGGTAGTTATAAACAGCACACTAATGAAATCATCAACATGTACTGATCACATCTTTACTGATGCTGCAGAAATGAGCTTGAAAGCAGTATCCAGATCCATCGGATGTAGTGATCACAATATAGTAGCCATATCTAGGAAAACCAAAGTTCCAAAGGCTGGGCCTAATATTGTGTATAAGAGGTCATACAATACATTTTGTAGTGATTCCTATGTTGTTGATGTAAATAATATTTGTTGGTCCATGGTGTGTAATGAGAAACAACCACACGCTGCACCTGACACACTTATGAAATTGCTTATCCCAGTTACTAATAAGCATGCACCCATAAAGAATGACTAAAAACGTACTGCAAATTGAGAAATCATGTGACTAAACTGAATAAAAAGAAGAAACTACACTATGAAACAGCGATAAATGACATAAAGAATGATAGTAAAAAGCTTTGGAGAACCTTAAATGAAATTTTGGGCAAAAATGCTAAGTCCTCTCCATCATTCATTGAATGGTTCCCCCATTCATCACAAAACCCACTGATATTGCTACTTTAATGGTTATTTAATTGGCAAGGTTAGCAAACTTAGGCATGACATGCCAGCAACAAATGCTGACAGTACACATCCAAGTATATCTGACCAAATTATTTAAGACAAGCGGTGTATTTATGAGTTCCGTAAAGTGAGTGTGGAAGAGGTAAAACAATTATTGTTGTCTATCAACAATGACAAGCCACCTGGGTCTGAGTAAAGACTTTCAGCACGCTTATAGGGAAGGACATTCAACAAGCACAGCACTTACACAAATTACTGATGATTGGCTGAGAGAAATTGATGATAAAAATATTGTGGGGGCTGTTTTGTTAGACTTCAGTGGGGCTTTGGACATTATCGATCATAGTCTACTGCTGGAAAAACACAAGTGTTATGGATTTACACCCCCTGATATATTGTGGATGAAGAGTTAGGTAGAATCAGGAATTCCCCAGGGCAGCTGTCTAGGCCCCTTACTTTTTTCAATCTAATGACATGCTGGCTTTGAGTAAAGCCAGTGTGTCTATGTATGCGGATGACTCAACACTATACACATCAGCTACTACTATGACTGAAATGACTGCAACACTTAACAAAGAGTTCATTTCAGAATGGGTGGCAAAGAATAAGTTAGTCCTAATTATTTAAAAAACTAAAATCATTGTATTTGGGACAGCACGGCTGGCACTTAGATGTACACAGAGAGTTAACCTTACTAATATGCATGTCAATCTTCCCTGGCTCAAAGTGAAGGAGAGATTGACTTCATTACTACTCATATTTGTGAGAGGTATTGACATGTTGAATGCACCGAGCTGTCTGTTTGAACTACTGGCACACAGCTCAGACACCCATGCATTTCAACTACTGGCACACAGCTCAGACACCCAAGACATGCCACCAGAGGTCTCTTCACAGTCCCCAAGTCCAGAACAGACTATGGGAGGCACACAGTACTTCTACCGATGTTCGTCTGAGGAAGAAGGTGTAGACCAAAGCGCAGCGTGGTACGTGTTCATGATGTTTATTATAACCTGAACACTGAAACAAAAACAAAAGTGGAACAAAACGCAACAGTTCTGTCAGATACTCACACAAAACAGAAAACAACTACCCACAAAACCAACATGGAAAATGGCAACCTAAATAGGCTCCCCAATCAGAGACAACGAGAAACAGCTGTCTCTGATTGGGAACCAATTCAGGCCCCCATAAACCTAATTACCCCTAGACTATACAAAATCCCCATAGATAAACAAAAACCCTAGACAAGACAAAACCCTAGACAATACAAAAACTAAACAAACCACCCTTGTCACACCCTGACCTAACCAAAAAATAAAGAAAACAAATATAACTAAAGTCAGGGCGTGACAGTACTACATAGAGCCGTGACTACATGGAACTCTATTCCACCTTAAGTAACTCATGCAAGCTGTAAAATTATATAAAAATAACAGATAAAAATACACCTTATGGAACAGCGGGGACTGTGAAGCAACACAAACACAGGCACAGAAACATGCATACAAACACATGAGAACATATGCACTATACACACAGATTTTTTATTGTGGTGGCTTGCGAAAGTATTCACCCCCTTGGCATTTTTCCTATTTTGTTGCCTTACAACCTGGAATTAAAATAGATTTTTTGGGGGGGGTTGTATCATTTGATTTACACAACATGCCTACCACTTTGAAGATGCAAAATATTTTTTATTGTGAAACAAATAAGAAATAAGACAAAAAAACAGAATACTTGAGCATGCATAACTATTCATCCCCCCTCCAAAGTCAATACTTTGTAGAGCCACCACAATTACAGCTGCAAGTCTCTTGGGCTATATCTCTATTACCTTGGCACATCTAGCCACTGGGATTTCTGCCCATTCTTCAAGTCAAAACTGCTCCAGCTCCTTCAAGTTGGATGGGTCCCGCTGGTATACAGCAATCTTTAAGTCATACCACAGATTCTCAATTGGATTGAGGTCTGGGCTTTGACTAGGCCATTCCAAGATATTTAAATGTTTCCCCTTAAACCACTCAAGTGTTGCTTTAGCAGTATGCTTAGGGTCATTGTCCTGCTAGAAGGTGAACCGCCGTCCCAGTCTCAAATCTCTGGAAGACTGAAACAGGTTTCCCTAAAAAAATTCCCTGTATTTAGCACCATCCATCATTCCTTCAATTCTGACCAGTTTCCCAGTCCCTGCCGATGAAAAACATCCCCACAGCATGATGCTGCCACCACCATGCTTCACTATGGCGATGGTGTTCTACGGGGGATGAGAGGTGTTGGGTTTGCACCAGACATAGTGTATTCCTTGATGACCAGAGTACCTTCTTCCATATGTTTGGGGAGTCTCCCACATGTTTGCTTCTTTAAGAAATTGCTTTTTTCTGGCCACTCTTCCGTAAAGCCCAGCTCTGTGGAGTGTCCGGCTTAAAGTGGTCCTATGGACAGATTCTCCAACCTCTGCTGTGGAGCTTTGCAGCTCCTTCAGGGTTATCTTTGGTCTCTTTGTTGCCTCTGATTAATGCCCTCCTTGCCTAGTTTGTGAGTTTTGGTGGACGGCCCTCTCTTGGCAGGTTTGCTTTGTTGCTATATTCTTTCAATTTTTTAATAATGGATTTAATGGTGCTCCATGGGATGTTCAAAGTTTTGGATATTTTTTTATAGCCCAACCCTGATCTGTACTCCAAAACTTTGTCACTGACCTGTTTGGAGAGCTCCTTGGTCTTCATAGTGCCTCTTGCTTGGTGGTGCCCCTTGCTTAGTGATGTTGCAGACTCTGGGGCCTTTCAGAACAGGTGTGTATATATACTGAGATCATGTGACAGATCATGTGACACTTAGATTGCACACAGGTGGACATTATTTAACTAATTATGTGACTTCTGAAGGTAATTGGTTGCACCAGATCTTATTTAGGGGCTTCATAGCAAAGGGGCTGAGTACAGATGCATGCATCACTTTTCAATTTTAATTTTTTTTTTTTTTTTTAAACAAGTAACACGTTTTTTTCATTTCACTTCACAAATTTTGACTATTTTCTGTATGTCCATTACATGTAATCCAAATAAAAATCTATTTAAATTACAGGTTGTAATGCAACAAAATAGGAAAAACACCAAGGGGTGAATACTTTTGCAAGGCACTCTATGTGGTAGTAGAGAAGTGGCCTGAGGGCACACACTTAATGTGTTGTGAATGTATTTGAATGTTAAAATTGTATAACTGCCTTAATTTCGATGGACCCCAGGAAGAATAGCTGCTGCATTGGCAGAATCCCGGGCCTATAGCCCCTCCAGAAATAGCCATAACGAATTTTCACTACTCAACTTCATAGTCATTCAAATATCCAATCACAGATCAATGGCTTAATAACTACTTTATACAGGCGTCTTTCTCTCTATCTTTGCCTGAAGCTAAAAGCTTCTGAGACAGGATGTCATTGTCCTCGCGCGTCAAGGCCTAGTTACAACACCGCAGGGTCCCTGTTCTCCCCTGTGAGGAGCGGAATGCGTGAGGCAGGTGTAGGCTGCATTTTAAACTGTTAATGAGGCGTGTCTAAACGCATCAAAATGCGTACCGTGCTGTGCGCCATTCTCCCAATTTTGTTAGTCCTTACTAGACAAAAGCCACCAGAGAGTGTTTTCCTCTCTAAACGGCAGTGAATGGGTGCATGCGGCGGGAGTTATATTGTAGATCCAAACCCCTGTTGATAGCAACTGCTACTGTTTAACCAACAGAGGCCAGTGGTTATCTATATATCGTGAACAAGTCTCTTATAGAAAAACAACCTGTATTAATATCCCGTAGAACAGACAACAAAGAGCATGGGCGCCAAGAAACTGATATCATGCGTGTGCTTTCAGACACTGGACTGCCAGGGTTGAGACAAACAGGATAGACCACCCACTGGGCACAGATGTCAATTCAACATATTTTCCACGTTGGTTCAATGTACTTCATTGAAACGACGTGGAAACAACGTTGATTCAACCAGTGTGTGCCCAGTGGGCAGTAAGCCTTAGTGGTAAGGGATAGGCCACTATATGCCTATTCCACAAGGCTGTGGCACACTAAGTACCAACCCAGTATCTCAATATGTAATCAAACAGGCCTGCAGCAGCCAACACATTTTGGATAGGCCTTTCTATTTCACGTTTCGAGGACCTACATGCAGTGTATTACACATTTTCATTTCCAGGTGGTTCAGGGACTCAGCTTTATGCAATGACTGCAATGAGTGGACAAGAGGGACCCACTGAATGGAACTCATATCATCTCAGATTGGCCATGTGGTGAAAGATGATCTGTGTGTACAAGGGTAATTATAGCCTAGACCTAATACGGAAATGTTTTCTTCAACCACATGACCAGAGTTGGACTGAAGAATGTGAGAGCCACACTTAACTGGGCAGAGGAGTCATATCTGGGCGGTGCTCTGGGATAAGTTGTGTGTGGTTAATTTGTGTTTAGTCTCTGTTTGATACAGTAACATATGGATAAGAGAAGGCTCTCACCTCTAGGTCTGTCAAGCACCGCAGTGGTTAATGTGTGTTAGGCTACATTATTCTAATAGGAGTGTCCGCATCCTCAAGTGGGCTATTAACAGTGCATGTGTGTGTGTGTGTGTGTGTGTGTGTGTGTGTGTGTGTGTGTGTGTGTGTGTGTGTGTGTGTGTGTGTGTGTGTGTGTGTGTGTGTGTGTGTGTGTACTGTGTTCATTTGGAAAAGGAGACAAGAGATTATGCAAATGAGCTTGTGTGACAGACTCAAGGAAGATGATAACACCTCATGCAGAGTTTAATGTACCACCTTCGAGCCTGCGCGACCACAATGTGCAATCTGTTCCATCAGAACCTGTGACCATTATTTATATCCCTTGTACTCATTCAACCGCAGCTGATACACAACACACTATTTGAACTTCATGTAGGAGTGCAGGTAGCGTTAAGGATAAGGATGAGGTTAAGGACTCATGTCCTTTCTAGCATGGTCTGATGACATCTGTGATACATTGGCAATTATTTGTCTCTCCTCTCCTCTCTCCTGGACTCAGATTTAAGTCATTCTAGTGCAAGGATGGCATAAAAGTGACTGGAACACAAAGCCTGGCCTACTTTCTGCCCTTATGGAGAATATGAATGAGCTACAGTGATTGTGCTAACGCCTGTCTGATTTTAATTAACAAGCAGCTTTGGCGATAAAACCCACTCTGTCTATATCTACCAGCAATACTGATACACCCACTTTTTGAGTTGAGGGAGAGAAATGGAGAGGGAGGAAAGAGGGGAATAGAGGTGGTAGAAAAGGAGGAAGAGGGGAGAGATGGAGATGGAGAGAGGAAGGGGGAGATGACTGTTTAAGTAAAAAATACATAAAATTCATAGTTTAACTGAATGCCCACAAGCTGTTGGGAGGCGTGGTAATTTCAACATGCGCGTTCTCATCTCCAGAGCATGGCTGTGGGTGTTTCACTCACACACAGGCACACACACTCACTGTAATACAAAATTACACACACACAAACACTCCAATGAAAGATAACACATGCAGTGCCTTCAGAAAGTAGTCACACCCCTTGACTTATTCCACATTTGTTGTGTTACAGCCTGAATTCCAAATGGATAAAAACAAAATCTCAGCAATCTACACACAATACCCCAGAATGACAAAGTGAATACATGTTTTTAGAAATGTTTGCAAATTTATTGAAAATGATTGAAAAGTATTCAATACTTTGTAGAAGCACTTTTGGCTGTGATTATGACAGTATTGAGTACCGGTATGTCTGTATCAGCTTTGCACATCTGGATTTGGGGATTTTCTCCCATTATTCCTTAAAGATTTTCTCAAGCTCTGTTCAGTTAGATGGGGCGCAGCGGTGAACAGCAATCTTCAAGTCTTTCCACAGATTTCCAATGGGTTTCAAGTCTGGGCTTTGGCTGAGCCACACAAGGACTTTCACATAATTGTTCTGAAGCCATCCAGTGTTGCTTGGCTGTATGCTTGAGGTCATTGTCCTGTTAGAAGGTAAATCTTTGCCCCAGTGTAAGGTCGTTTGCATTCTGAAGCCGGTTCTTGTCAAGGATTTTCCTGTATTTGGCTCCATTCATTGTTCCCTCTAACCTTACCAGTCTCCCAGTCCCTGCCGCTGAAAATCATCCCCATAGCATGATGCTGCCACCAACATGCTTCCCGGTAGGGATGGTGTTAGATGGATGATGAGCTGTGCATGGTTTTCTCCAGACATAGCACTTTGCATTCATGCCAAAGATTTACATTTTGTCTCATCAGACCACAGAATATTTTGCCTTATGCTCTCAGAGTCTTTCACTTGCCTTTTTGCAAACTCCAGGTGTGCTGTCAATCAATCAATCAATCAATCAAATGTATTTATAAAGCCCTTTTTACATCAGCCGATGTCACAAAGTGCTGTAACAGAAACCCAGCCTAAAACCCCGAACTGCAAGCAATGCAGATGTAGAAGCACGGTGGCTAGGAAAAACTCCCTAGAAAGGCCAGAACCTAGGAAGAAACCTAGAGAGGAACAGGCTATGAGGGGTGGCCAGTCCTCTTCTGGCTGTGCCGGGTGGAGATTATAACAGAACATGGCCAAGATGTTCAAACGTTCATAGATGACCACCAGGGTCAGATAATAATAATCACAGTGGTTGTAGAGGGTGCAACAGGTCAGCACCTCAGGAGTAAATGTCAGTTGGCTTTTCATAGCCGATCATTCAGAGTTAGAGACAGCGGTAGAGAGAGAGGCCAAAACAGCAGGTCCAGGACAAGGTAGCATGTATAGTGAACAGGTCATGGTTCCATTGCTCCAGGCAGAACAGTTGAAACTGGAGCAGCAGCATGACCAGGTGGACTGGGGACAGCAAGGAGTCATCAGGCTAGGTAGTCCTGAGGCATGGTCCTAGGGCTCAGGTCCTCCGAGAGAAGAGAAAGGAGAGGAGAGAGAGAGAGAGAGAGAGAGAGAGAGAGAGAGAGAGAGAGAGAGAGAGAGAGAGAGAGAGAGAGAGAGAGAGAGAGAGAGAGAAAAAGAGAGAGAGATCATTAGAGGGAGCATACTTAAATTCACACAGGACACCGGATAAGACATGAGAAATACTCCAGATATAACAGACTGACCCTAGCCCCCCGACACATAAACTATTGCAGAATAAATACTGGAGGCTGAGACAGGAGGAGTCGGGAAACCCTGTGGCCCTGTCCGACGATACCCCCAGACAGGGCCAAACAGGCATGTGGCTTTTTCTCAGGAGTGGCTTCTGTCTAGCCACTCTCACATAAAACCCAGATTGGTGAAGTGCTATAGAGACTGTTGTCCATCTGACAGGTTCTCAGCCATTGTCACAGTGTTCATTGGGTTCTTGGTCAACTCCCTGACCAAGGTCCTTCTTGCCCGGGTTACTCAGTTTGGTCAGACAGCCATCTCTAGGCAGAGTCCTGGGTAGCTCCATATTTTTTCAATTTCCCAATTATGGAGACCACTGTGCTCTTGGAAACTTTTCAACACTCTAGAAATTGTTTTATACCCTTCCCCAGATATACAGTAACAGTCAAATGTTTGGACACACCTACCCATTCAAGGGTTTTTCTTTATTTGTATTTTTTTTTAACAAGGCACACTTGTTAATTGAAATGCATTCCAGGTGACTACCTCATGAAGGTGGTTGAGAGAATGCCAAGAGTGTGCAAAGCAGTCATCAATGCAAAGGGTGGCTACTTGAAGAATCTCAAATATGAAATACTTTTTTTGGTTACATGATTCCATATTTTTTTTCTTCATAGTTTTGATGTCTTCACTATTATTCTACAATGTAGAAAATAGTAAAAATAAAGAAAAACCCTTGAATGAGTAGGTGTCCAAACATTTGACTGGTACTGTATGCTTCATCACAATTCTATCTTAGCGATCTAAGGACAGTTCCTTGGACTTCCTGGTATAGTTTCTGCTCTGACATGCACTGTCAACTGTGGGACCTTATATAGACAGGTGTGTTTCTTTCTAAATCATGTCCAATCAATTGAATTTACCACAGGTGGACTCCAATAGTAAGTTTTAGTGACATCTCAAGGATGATCAAAGGAACTTGGATGCACCTGAGCTCAATATGAAGTGTCATAGCAAAGGGGTGTGAATACTCATATAAATGAGATATTTCTGTATTTCATGTTCAATAAATGTGCAAACATTTCTAAAAACATGTTTTAACTTTGTCATTATGGGTTATTGTGTGTAGATGGGTGAGAAAAATAATCCATTTAATCCATTTTGAACTCAGGGTGTAACACACCAAAATGTGGAATACGTCAAGGGCAGTGGTGGTCAGTGCCATTTAAGATGAGGGAGGATGATTATTTCTTTCATGACCATGGCCTTATTTCTATTACAGCATATTGGATGACTCTCATTCATATTCCATTCACCCAGCTCAATGCAACATCATAAGGTTTAGGTTTACATGATACTCACATTTTCCCTACACCCATCATGAGGTTGCTACAACCTAGCCTATGAATGAAATTTTTAAATGTAGGTACACACAGGTCGAGAGACAAATTTGAGGCAACAGACAGTAACACATGGACAGACAGTGACATTCAATGTCACCTAGCACACTCTTGCGTGCATCTAGCGGGTATAGGGTGTAATCATTAGTCCGACAGTTGCAAACAAGAGTTTCTATTGGACAAATTCAGGTAAGTTTATCCCCATTTTGTCCCATTTGCTTCCGTTTAAGAAACATTTTTCAACAGAATTGACGGAATGAATACACCCCTGATCATGCGTAAACACAGTTCACTTTCATAGCAGCCACGGTGTATTCCTTGCATCTATGCGCTCTCCTCCTCTCACCTCTTCCCATCGCTTGTGGATTTAATGCACAACACATCAGCTGTATGTGACCTGGCAAAAAAAACGTTTTAGCTAAAGTAACATCATAGTCACCATAGCTAGTAGAACTAACGTGTTAGTAAACACGCTATAATCATACAGTAACATTACTGTGTACAGTCAGAAAACAGTACTGGTGGCAATAAATTAGTGATACCAAAAGATTACCTTGACTTGGAAGAGTTCCAGTGTTGTGTTGAATAGTCATAGCCAGCTAGCTAACATAGCATCCCTCTGTTTGTGCAGGGTGTTTCAGTAGGCTAAACTAGCTAGCTGCATTTGCTAGCTAAGGTAAGTGAAACTGAAAAAAA
Source organism: Salvelinus namaycush (assembly GCF_016432855.1). Classification (NCBI taxonomy): domain Eukaryota; kingdom Metazoa; phylum Chordata; class Actinopteri; order Salmoniformes; family Salmonidae; genus Salvelinus; species Salvelinus namaycush. The sequence continues at coordinate 35,264,248 of NC_052317.1, read as the reverse complement.
TGATAATCTCTCTATTTCTCTGTTTCACTTCTCCTTCATTTTGGAAGAAATTAATTTGTTAAAAACTGTTCAACTATTGTCTTTCTCTCTCTTTGAGTCAACTACTCACCACATTTTATACACTGCAGTGCTAACTAGCTGTAGCTTATGCTTTCAACACTAGATTCATTCTCTGATCCTTTGATTGGGTGGACAACATGTCAGTTCATGCTGAAAGAGCTCTGATAGGCTGGAGGACATCCTCGTAAAGTTGTCATAATTACTGTGTAAGTCTACGGAAGGGGGTGAGAACCTTGAGCCTTCTAGGTTTTGTATTGAAGTCAATGTACCCAGAGGAGGATGGAAGCTAGCTGTCCTCCGGGTACACCATGGTGCTACCCTACAGAATGCTGTTGAGGCTACTGTAGACCTGTTTAAAAAAAAAAATTGTAACGTGATTATATTTAGTATAGTTTTATCTAAAAAGGATAACTTTTTAAATGTTCTACAATTTTAATTTCTATGAAATTCACTGAGCAGGATGGCCCTCCCCTTCCTTCTCTGAGGAGCCTCCACTGGTCAAGGGGTATGAATACTTTCTAAAGGCGCTGTACACAGACGCAGGCACGCACACACAGACAGAAACACAAACACACACACATGCACATAGGCACACACTAATGATTCCATTCTACTGTAAATTTAGGTTACTGGCAAAATAAAATAAATCACTTGAGTAAATGAGGGATATGTATGTTGAAAGCATGTGATTCCACACAGGTGTGGTTCCTGAGGTAATTAAGCAATTAACATCCCATCATGCTGAGGGTCATTTAGAAAAATGTCCAGTTGCCCATTATTTTATCTACCATGGCTAGAAGAGATCTCAGTGACTTTGAAAGAGGGGTCTCAAAGGACCATAGTGTTTTAAAGGGTGTAGGTGTGTATGTGTTGTGTGTGTCTCAGTCACCAGATCTCAAACCAATTGGCACTGACGGGAGATTCTGGAGCGGCGCCTGAGACAGCGTTTTCCACCACCATCAACACAATACCAAAGGATAGAATTTATTGTGGTAGAATGGTATCATCTATTACGGCGCTTTATGTTGGTGTTTCCTTTATTTTGTTAGTTACCTGTGTAATTGCATGTTTTTCCTCGTCAAAAATACATTTCAGTTCTATATGAGCTACTTTCATTCTCACCACGTATATTATATATATGTTCTGTGTCATAAAATGTAATGTCTATGTGTATTTATTTGGAATGAATGATTTTGCCAGTTATGTGAGAGAGTAGGAGAGAGAGAGTGAGAGAGAGATAGAGGGAGGGAGAGAGAGACAAATTTTGGGCATGTTGCACTAACGAGCTATGTTGTGCTTGAGGCGATATGTGTGATGACTTGAAGCCGCTGTGTGTGTGTGTTGGCTTGAAGCCGCTGTGTGTTTATACTGATTGGCTGCTGAGGGATTCCAGTCTGACTGATAATCTCAACATTTCTAACTCCTCTCCTCCTCTCCATTCTCTCCATTCGACTCTCCTTCTCTTCTCTCCTCTCCTTCTCTCCTCTCTTCTTCTCCACCTCTATTGTTCTTTGTAGACTCACCCACTATCATCCCTCACAATTCCCAGTAATCTCTACTCCACTTTGCACACGCCCCTTCAAACAGCTGTCACTCAGATCAGGTTCACATGTTTATCACACGTTTGAAGGTGAACTGAGAGGATGAAAGAAAAACGGAACGAAAAATAATGTCTACAGACACGCACACATACACACACAGACAGACAGACACACGCACACACGCACACACAGACAAACACACACAGACTAACACACACACACACACACACACACACACACACACACACACACACACACACACACACACACACACACACACACACACACACACACACACACACACACACACACACACACACACAGACAGAGACACACACACACACACAGGAGAGGAAGAGAGAGGAAGGTGAGAAAGAAAAGGAGGGAAAGAGAAAGATAGGGAGAAAAATAGTGGAAGAAGAAAGGGGAGAGGGTTAGAGAGGAAAGGAAGGAGAGAGAGAAGCAAAGGCAGACAGAAAGGAAGAGAAAGGGGGACACCGAGGAGAGAGTTTGGAAGAATACAGAGTTAGATTTATGAATTTGTGTGGGAGAGAGAGAAAAATAAGGGGAGAGAAAGAGAGTCCTTGGTATGTGTGGGAGGGAGGGAGAGAGGGAGGGAGGGAGAGAGGGAGAAAAAAGGAACAGAGAAAAATAGTTTGTGTGGGAGGGCCGTGGGGGGCTGATTAGGGGCCCTTGGTTCTTGGTTTGAAGCGTTCAGGGCTTTACCCCCTCTAGAACACATTCTCTCTCTCTCTCTCTCTCTCTCTCTCTCTCTCTCTCTCTCTCTCTCTCTCTCTCTCTCTCTCTCTCTCTCTCTCTCTCTCTCTCTCTCTCTCCCTCTCTCTCTCTGTCTCTCTCTGTGTTTTTCTCTATGACAAAGGACTTTGAACTAGTGAAGACAGTCTCACATTTAGGCATTCTGTCAGAAAGCCCTGTCTCCCCTCTGTGAGGTTGAATATTTAACTGTTCTCCTTTTGTTCCTAGTTTCATGTTTTTGATCATGAGGAGGAGAGCGTTAGGCACCTACATTATGGAGCTGTGTGTGTGTGTGTGTGTGTGTGTGTGTGTGTGTGTGTGTGTGTGTGTGTGTGTGTGTGTGTGTGTGTGTGTGTGTGTGTGTGTGTGTGTGTGTGTGTGTGTGTGTGTGTGTGTGTGTGTGTGTGTGTGTGTGTGTGTGTACAGTGCTATGATCTGACAGTGGGTTAGACTGTCGCTCAGGGAACTGTTACTTGTTAACCCTATCAGTGAGGTTTTGACTGTTCTACTCTGGAATGCATTCTATTCACTATGCTACAGTTAAATGCCCAGTGTAACTGTTCGTTTAAGTGGAAATATGTCAAACGTTTGGACACACCTACTCATTCAAGGGGTTTTCTTTATGTTTACTATTTTCTAATAGTGAAGACATCAAAACTATGAAATAACAAATATGGAATCATGTAGTAACCAAAAAAGTGTTAAATAAATCAAAATATATTTGAGATTTGAGATTCTTCAAGTAGCCACCCTTTGCCTTCATGACAGCTTTGCACACTCTTGGCATTCTCTCAACCAGCTTCATGAGGTAGTCACCTGGAATGCTATAAAGTTCAGAAGTTACAGGCAGAGTTAGAAAGTTGGGTGTGAGAAGTTTTATAATATGTTTAAAAAAAAATACAGTCCAACCCACTGGGTAACTCACCGCACTATCACATGCCATGTTTTGAAATATGCAGATAGAAGTATTAAAAGTAAACATACTGTAAAACTTCTCACAGCCAACTTTCTAACTCTGCCTATAACTTCTGGACTTTATAGCACTTACAGAATATTTAGATATTAAGTACAAAATCTCTAACTACTTTCAAGAAAAGAATAGACAAATACGGAAACACACGTGCAATGAAGGTACAGTCGCTTAAAGGTTAAGGGTGCACACACACATGAAGACACACACACACCAGATCCGTTCTCAATCCTAGGAGTAATTACTCATGCACAAACACTAAAAGGAAAAGCTTTTGTTATCGCCACAACAAAGAAGGCATTCCCCTAGATTCATGGACCCCCACACACATACACACACGTGCGCGCCAACAACACTTTGAACACACTTCATACTCCTGGGTTCCCCTCATGTGCCAAAACACAGAAAGCCCATAAGAGTCAATCAGGCAGAAACAACCACCCAACGCCTCATATAAACCTGTGGTCATTAAACCCCTAGTGGCCGATTTTCACATAATCTCCCAATGTCCTCAGAAATAGATGGACTTCGAATACTGACTTGTATCACAGGTGACCTGCCTGCACAGAGACACACACAGTCACAAACACTCTCTCTCTCACACACACACAAAGGAAGGCAGTCAGGTGGAAGGGATGTGGGGAGGATCTGCCGATACACCCCCTCGCACACACTCCTCAACCCTTCACTGACACAGACACACACACACACACAGGCAGGGTCAGGCCAACCCATCACCCAGCCCCCTTCAATATATATCCACATAATTTTCCTGCCTCATGATGCCATCTATTTTGAAGTGCACCAGTCCCTCCTGCAGCAAAGCACCCCCACAACCTGATGCTGCCACCCCCGTGCTTCACATTTGGGATGGTGTTCTTCGACCTGCAAGCCTCCCCCTTTTTCCTCCAAACATAACGATGGTCATTATGGCCAAACAGTTCGATTTGTGTTTCATCAGACCAGAGGACATTTCTCCAAAAAGTACGATCTTTGTCCCCATGTGCAGTTGCAAACCGTAGTCTGGCTTTTTTATGGCGGTTTTGGAGCAGTGGCTTCTTCCTTGCTGAGCGGCCTTTCAGGTTATGTCGATATAGGACTCGTTTTACTGTGGATATAGATACTTTTGTACCTGTTTCCTCCAGCATCTTCACAAGGTCCTTTGCTGTTGTTCTGGGATTGATTTGCACTTTTCGCACCAAAGTACGTTCATCTCTAGGAGACAGAACGGGTCTCCTTCCTGAGCGGTATGACGGCTGCGTGGTCCCACGGTGTTTATACTTGTGTACTATTGTTTGTACAGATGAACGTGGTACCTTCAGGCGTTTGAAAATTACTCCCAAGGATGAACCAGAATTGTGGAGGTCTACACATTTTTTTCTGAGATCTTGGCTGATTTCTTTTGATTTTCCCATAATGTCAAGCAAAGACGCACTGAGTTTGAAGGTAGGCCTAAAAATACATCCACAGGTACTACTCCAATTGGCTCAAATGATGTCCATTAGCCTATCAGAAGCTTCTAAAGCCATGACATTTTCTGGACTTTTCCAAGCTGCTTAAAGGCACAGTCATCTTAGTGTATGTAAACTTCTGACACACTGGAATTGTGATACAGTGAATTATAAGTGAAATAATCTGTCTGTTAACAATTGTTGGAAGAATTACTTGTCATGCACAAAGTAGATGTCCTAACTGACTTGCCAAAACTATAGTTTGTTAACAAGAAATTTGTGGAGTGGTTGAAAAACGAGTTTTAATGACTCCAACCTAAGTGTATGTAAACCTCCGACTTCAACTGTACATTCATGCTACGGCATCCACACTTAAATTGCTGGATGCTACTTGTCATTGCGCACTTAGGTTTATTACGAGTGCTAGCTACAGAACTCACCACTATGTTTTATATCATAATGTGGGTTGGACTTCGCTGTCCGTGAGACGAGAACAACATGCTCTCGTGTTTGTCTATAAAGCACTTCTGAATTATCTACCTTCTTATTTATCACCACTCATCAATATTAGAATTAGAATTCCTAAAACCAGGTCTCAACATAGATTACACTTGAGGCCCATGTGATTTCCACAGAGTTGGGTATGGCTGCCTTTTCCTGTTACGCTCCTTGCTTATGGAATAGCCTACAGACTAAACTTAAACTTGAGACTCTTGACTCACTTTCCCATTTTAAACATTTTTAGGATTTTTGTTTTTGTATTGCTTGCAACTGCTCTGGCTGTTAGGGGAGTAACCTGTGTGTAAATGTAACAATCTGCTGCTGTTGTAACGCTCGTCGTTAGGTGGAAGAGAGGAGGACCAAAGCGCAGCGTGGTATGTTTCCATATTTATTGGAAACACTTAACAACACGAACAAAAACAATAAACAGAAAATGAAACTAACGACGCTACAGACCTGAACATGTGAACATACAGACAACGAAGAACGCAATGAACAGGAACAATCACCCACAAACAAACAGTGAGAACAGCCTACCTAAATATGGTTCCCAATCAGAGGAAACGTAAAACACCTGCCCCTGATTGAGAACCATATCAGGCTAGTTGACAACCCTAAACCAAACATAGAAACACATAACATAGAATGCACACCCAGCTCACGTCCTGACCAACTAAACAAGACTGAACAAAGGAAATAAGGTCAGGAACGTGACAGCTGTATCTTTTTGTTATCTGTGATTGTTTTGTTTGTCTTGTGTAGTTTGTTCATCATTGTACCTAAACTGTATGTGTAAACATGTATACGCAGGGCCCAGCTGTAAAAGAGACCTTGGTCTCAGTCTGTGTTCCTTGTTGAAATAATGGTATAATAATTAGAGTTACCAGCCTCAAAAATTGCAACCCAAAGAAATGCTTCACAGAATTCAAGTAACAGACACATCTCAACATCAACTGTTCAGATGAGACTGTGTGAATAAGGCCTTTATGGTCGAATTGTTGCAAAGAAACTACCACTAAAGTACATAATAATAAGAAGAGACTTGCTTGGGCCAAGAAACACCAGCAATGGACATTAGAACGGTGCAAATTTGTCCTTTGGTCTGGAGTCCAAATTGGAGATTTTTGGCTCCAACTGCTGTGTCTCTGTGAGACGCGGTGTGGGTGAACAGATTATCTCTGCATGTGTATTTCCCACCAGAAAGCATAGAGGAGGAGGTGTTATGGTGTGGGGGTGGTTTACTGGTGTCACTGTCGTGATTTAGAATTCAAGGCACAATTAACCAGCATGGCTACTACAGCATTCTGCAGCGATACACCATCCCATCTGGTTTGGGCTTAGTGGGACCATCATTTGTTTTTTAACAGGACAATGACCTAACACACCTCCAGGCTGTGTAAGGGCTATTTGACCAAGAAGGAGAGTGATGGAGTGCTGCATCAGATGACCTGGCCTCCATAATCCCCCGACCTCAACCAAATTGAGATGGTTTGGGATGAGTTGGACCGCAAAGTGAAGGAAAAGCAGTCAACAAGTGCTCAACATATGTGGGAACTCCTTCAAGACTGTTGGCAAAGCATTCCAGGTGAACCTGTTTGAGAGAATGCCAAGAGTGTGCAAAGCTGTCATCAAGGCAAAGGGTGGCTACTTTGAAGAATCTCAAATATAAAATATATTTTGATTTGTTTAACACTTGTTTGCTTAGTGCATGATTCCATATTTGTTATTTCATAGTTTTAATGTCTTCACTATTATTCTACAATGTAGAAGATAGTAAAAATAAAGAAAAACCCTTGAATGAGTAGGTGTTCTAAAACTTTTGACAGGTTGTGTATGTGTATGTGTGGGTGTTAAAAAAATGTGTTTCACATTTATTTTATTTAACCAGGTAGGCCAGTTGAGAACAAGTTCTCATTTACAACTGCGACCTGGCCAAGATAAAGCAAAGCAGTGTGACACAGACAACAACACAGAGTTGCACATGGAATAACATGGAATAAACAATAAACAAGCCAATAACAAAATAAACAAGTCAATGACACAGTAGAAAAAAAGAAAGTCTATATACAGTGTGTGCAAAAGGCATGAGGAGGTAGGCAATAAATAGGCCATAGTATCGAAGAATTACAATTTAGCAGATTAACACTGGAGTGATACATGAGCAGATGATGATGTGCAAGTAGAGATACTGATGTGCAAAAGAGCAGAAAAGTAAATAAAAACGGTATGGGGATGAGGTAGGTAGACTGGGTGGGCTATTTACAGATGGACTATGTACAGCTGCAGCGATCGGTTAGCTGCTTAGATAGCTGATGCTTAAAGTTAGAGAGGGAGATATAAGTCTCCAGCTTCAGTGATTTTTGCAATTCGTTCCAGTCATTGGCAGCAGAGAACTGGAAGGAAAGACGGCCAAATTAGGTTTTGGCTTTGGGGATGACCAGTGAAATATACCTGCTGGAGCGCGTGCTACGGGTGGGTGTTGCTATGGTGACCAGTGAGCTGAGATAAGGCAGGGCTTTACCTAGCAAAGACTTATAGATGACCTGGAGCCAGTGGGTTTGGCGACGAATATGTATCAAGGGCCAGCCGACTAGAGCATACAGGTCGCAGTGGTGGGTGGTATAAGGTGATTTGGTAACAAAACAGATGGGGCTGTGATAGACTGCATCCAGTTTGCTGAGTAGAGTATTGGAAGCTATTTTCTAGATGACATCGTCAAAGTCGAGGATCGGTAGGATAGTCAGTTTTACTAGGGTAAGTTTGGCGGCGTGAGTGAAGGAGGCTTTGTTGCGAAATAGGAAGCCGATTCTAGATTTGATTTTGGATTGGAGGTGTTTGATATGAGTCTGGAAGGAGAGTTTACAGTCTAGCCAGACACATAGGTATTTATAGTTGTCCACATATTCTAGGTCAGAACCGTCCAGGGTGGTGATGCTAGTCGGGCGGGAGGGTGCGGGCAGTGAACGGTTGAAAAGCATGCATTTGGTTTTACTAGCGTTTAAGAGCAGTTGGAGGTCACGGAAGGAGTGTTGTATGGCATTGAAGCTCGTTTGGAGGTTAGTTAGCACAGTGTCCAAGGAAGGGACAGAAGTATACAGAATGGTGTCGTCTGCGTAGAGGTGGATCAGGGAATCACCCGCAGCAAGAGCGACATCATTGATATATACAGAGAAAAGAGTCGGCCCGAGAATTGAACCCTGTGGTACCCCCATAGAGACTGCCAGAAGTCCGGACAACAGGCCCTCCGATTTGACACACTGAACTCTGTCTGCAAAGTAGACAGTAGAACCAGGCGAAGCAGTCATTAGAGAAACCAAGGCTATTGAGTCTGCCGATAAGAATACGGGGATTGACAGATTCGAAAGCCTTGGCCAGGTCGATGAAGACGGCTGCACAGTACTTTCTTTTATCAATGACGGTTGTGATATTGTTTAGTACCTTGAGCGTGGCTGAGGTGCACCCGTGACTGGCTCGGAAACCGGATTGCACAGCGGAGAAGGTACGGTGGGATTCGAAATGGACAGTGATCTGTTTATTAACTTGGTTTTCAAAGACTTTAGAGAAGCAGGGCAGGATAGATATAGGTCTATAGCAGTTTGGGTCTAGAGTGTCACCCCCTTTGAAGAGGGGGATCAGCTTTCCAATCTTTAGGGATCTTGGACAATACGAAAGAGAGGTTGAACAGGCTGGTAATAGGGGTTGCAACAATGGCGGCAGATAGTTTTAGAAAGAAAGCATCCAGATTGTCTAGCCCAGCTGATTTGTACGTGTCCAGGTTTTGCAGCTCTTTCAGAACATCTGCTATCTAGATTTGGGTGAAGGAGAAGCTGGGGAGGCTTGGGCGAGTAGCTGCGGGGGGTGCGGAGCTGTTGGCCAGGGTTGGAGTAGCCAGGAGGAAGGCATGGCCAGCCGTAGAGAAATGCTTATTGAAATTTTCGATTATCATGGATTTATCGGTGGTGACCGTGTTACCTAGCCTCAGTGCAGTGGGCAGCTGGGAGGAGGTCCTCTTATTCTGCATGACTTTACAGTGTCCCAAAACTTTTTGGAGTTAGAGCTACAGGATGCAAATTTCTGCTTGAAAAAGCTAGCCGTTGCTTTCCTGACTGACTGCGTGTATTGGTTCCTGACTTCCCTAAACAGTTGCATATCGCGGGGACTATTCGATGCTATTGCAGTCCGCCACAGGATGTTTTTGTGTTGGTCAAGGGCAGTCAGGTGTGGAGTGAACCAAGGGGTATATCTGTTCTTAATTCTGCATTTTTTGAATGGGGCATGCTTATCTAAGATGGTGATGAAATTGCTTTTAAAGAACGACCAGGCATCCTCGACTGACAGGATGAGGTCAATATCCTTCCAGGATACCCGGGCCAGGTCGATTAGAAAGGCCTGCTCGCAGAAGTGTTTTAGGGAGCGTTTGACAGCGATGAGGGGTGGTCGTTTGACCGCGGACCCATAGCAGATACAGGCAATGAGGCAATGATCGCTGAGATCCTGATTGAAAACAGCAGAGGTGTATTTGGAGGGCAAGTTGGTCAGGATAATGTCCATGAGGGTGCCCATGTTTACGGATTTAGGGTTGTACCTGGTGGGTTCCTTGATGATTTGTGTGAGATTGAGGGCATCAAGCTTAGATTGTAGTTTAGGGTTGTACCTGGTGGGTTCCTTGATGATTTGTGTGAGATTGAGGGCATCAAGCTTAGATTGTAGGATGGCCGGGGTGGTAAGCATGTCCCAGTTTAGGTCACCTAGCAACACGAGCTCTGAAGATATATGGGGGGTAATCAATTCACATATGGTGTCCAGGGCACAGCTGGGAGCGGAGGGGGGTCGATAACAGGCGGCAACAGTGAGAGACTTACTTCTGGAGAGATTAATTTTTTAAATTAGAAGTTCGAACTGTTTGGGTATAGACCTGGAAAGTATGACAGAACTTTGCAGGCTATCTCTGCAGTGGATTGCAACTCCTCCCCCTTTGGCAGTTCTATCTTGAGGGAAAATGTTGTAGCTGGGTATGGAAATCTCAGAATTGTTGGTGGCCTTCCTAAGCCAGGATTCAGACACGGCAAGGACATCAGGGTTGGCAGAGTGTGCTAAAGCAGTGAGTAAAACAAACTTAGGGAGGAGGCTTCTGATGTTAACATGCATGAAACCAAGGCTTTTTCGATCACAGAAGTCAGCAAATGAGGGTGCCTGGGGACACGCAGGGCCTGGGTTTACCTCCACATCACCCGAGGAACAGAGGAGGAGTAGGATGAGGGTATGGCTAAAGGCTATCAAAACTGGTCTAGAGCGTTGGGGACAAAGAATAAAAGGAGCAGATTTCTGGGCGTGGTAGAATAGATTCAGGGCATAATGTGCAGACAGGGGTATGGTGGGGTGCGGGTACAGTGGAGGTAAGCCCAGGCACTGAGTGATGATAAGAGAGGTTGCATCTCTGGACATGCTGGTTATAATGGGTGAGGTCACCGCATGTGTGTTAGAGATTTATTATTGTGTGGTTAACCATTGTGAGTCGCTAGGCAACATTTTATCTGTCTGAACTCAACCCCGACCATATGGCACAGGAAGACTGTCTATGTACTCCTCCTTTCTAGTCTGTTCATCTCTTCTCCACTTCTTCTCTCCTCCTCGCCCCAGCTACTCTAACCTCTCCCAGACTGTCTCCATAAGGAGTCTATGGGAAACAAAAGGCTTTAAAGAAAAGTACAGTATAAATCTGTGAGGTGCTTTGGTAAGCTGTCTCTATAGAATACATGTATGTGCACACATGCACAAACACACAGAGACACAGATGCACGCACACACACACGTACGCATGCACGCACGCGCAAAAGCACACTTGTTCACATGTGAATGAACCTCTGGAAATGTGGTGGAGACAGCATAGAAAAAAATATTACACTCACAGAAGTTCCAAAAGAATAAAGACATTTCAAATGTCATATTATGTCTATATACAGTTTTGTAGCGATGTGCAAATAGTTCGAGTGCAAAAGGGGAAATAAATAAATATGGGTTGTATTTACAATGGTGTTTGTTCTTCACTGGTTGCACTTTCCTTGGGGCAACAGGTCACACATCTTGCTGCTGTGATTGCACACTGTGACATTTCACCCAATAGATATGGGAGTTGATCAAAATTGGATTTGTTTTTCGAAATCTTCGCGGGTTTGTGTAATCTGAGGGAAATATGTGGCTTTAATATGGTCATACATTTGGCAGGAGGTTAGGAAGTGCAGCTCAGTTTCCACCTCATTTTGTGGGCAGTGTGCACATAGCCTGTCTTCTCTTGAGAGCCAGGTCTGCCTACGGTGACCTTTCTCAATAGCAAGGCTATGCTCACTGAGTCTGTACATCGTCAAAGCTTAACTCACCCAAGTATTTTTAGCCAGATTCTAATTGGTATGTCAAATTATATGTTCTTTTTGATGGCATTGAAGGCCCTTCTTGCCTTGTCTCTCAGATCGTTCACAGCTTTGTGGAAATCACCTGTGGCGGTGATTCTTAGGCCAAGGTATGTATAGTTTTTTTGTGCACTCTAGGGCAACAGTGTCTAGATGGAATTTGTATTTTTGGTCTTGACAGCTGGACCTTTTTTGGAACACCATTATTTTTGTCTTACTGAGATTTACTGTCAGGCCCCAGGTCTGACAGAATCTGTGCAGAAGATCTAGGTGCTGCTGTAGGCCCTCCTTGGTTGGGGACAGAACACCAGATCATCAGCAAACAGTAGACATTAGACTTCAGATTCTAGTAGGGTGAGGCCTGGTGCTGCAGTCTGTTCTAGTGACATCATCAATTTGTCAATATATATGTTGAAGAGGGTGGGGCTTAAGCTGCATCCTTGTCTCACCCCATGGCCTTGTGGAAAGAAATGTGTGTTTTTTGCCAATTTGTTTGTGTACATGGATTTTATAATGTCGTATGTTTTTCTCCCCAACACCACTTTCCGTCAATTTGTATAGCAGACCCTCATGCCAAATTGAGTCAAAAGCATTTTTGAAGTCAACAAGGCATGAGAAGACTTTGCCTTTGTTTTGGTTTGTTTATTTGTCAATTAGGGTGTGCAGGGTGAATACGTGGTCTGTCGTACGGTAATTTGGTAAAAAGACAATTTGACATTTGCTCAGTACATTGTTTTCACTGAGGAAATGTACAAGTCTGCTGTTAATGATAATGCAGAGGATTTTCCCAAGGTTGCTGTTGACGGTCAAATTTGTCTCCACTTTTGTGTATTGGGGTTATCTGTCCTTGGTTCCAAATATTGGGGAATATGCCAGAGCTGAGGATGATGTTAAAGAGTTTAAGTATAGGCAATTGGAATTTGTGGTCTGTATATTTTCTCATTTCATGTAGGATACCATCAACACCACAGGCCTTTTTGGGTTGGAGGGTTTGTATTTTGTCCTGTAGTTCATTCAATGTAATTGGAGAATCCAGTGGGTTCTGGTAGTCTTTAATAGCTGATTCTAAGATTTGTAATTGATAATGTATATGTTTTTGCTGTTTGTTCTTTGTTATAGAACCAAAAAGATTGGAGCAGTGGTTTATCCACACATCTCCATTTTGGATAGATAACTCTTCTTGTGGTTGTTTGTTTTGTGTGTTCCAATTTTCCCAGAAGTGGTTAGATTCCATGGATTCTTCCATTTCATTGAGCTGATTTCTGACGTGCTGTTCCTTCTTTTTCCGTAGTGTATTTCTGTATTGTTTTGTAGTGAAGGGGTAGACTCAGGTTCTCTGGGCCTCCCTGTTTTTGGTTGGATAGGTTTCTGAATTTCTTTTAGGTTTTGCATTCTTCATCAAACCATTTGTCATTGTTGTAAATTTTCTTAGGTTGTCTGCTTGGATTTTTTAAATTTGATAGGGAAGCTGAAATGTCAAATACACTGTTTAGGCTTTCTACTGCCAAGTTTACACCTTCACTATTACAGTGAAATGTTTTGTCCAGGAAGTTGTATAAAAGGGATTGAATTGGTTGTTGCCTAATTCTTTTTTGGTAGGTTTCTACACTACTTTCCTTCCACCTTAGAGCATTTCTTAATATTGTGCAGTTATCAGGAATCAAGGTAAGACCGTGTGAAGTAACAATGTTTATTGTAACAGGGGCAGGCAAAGGACAGGTCAAGGCAGGCAGGGGTCGATAAACCAGAGCAGAGGCCAAGGTACAGGACGGCAGGTAGGCTCAGGGTCAGGTCAGACAGAGGTCAGTAATTCAGAGGTGGAGCAAAGGTACAGGACGGCAGGTAGGCTCAGGGTCAGAGACAGGCAGTGGTCAGGCGGGCGGGTACAGGGTCAGGACAGGCAGAGTGGTCAGGCGGGCGGGTACAGGGTCAGGGCAGGCAAAGGTAAAAAACCAGGAGGACCAGGAGGACGAGAAAAAGAGAGACTAGGGAAAAACAGGAGCTGAGACAAACCACACAAACTGGCAACAGACAGACAGAAAACACAGGTATAAATACACAGGGGATAATGGGGAAGATGGGCAACACCTGGAGGAGGGTGGAGACAAGCACAAAGACGGGTGAAACAGATCAGGGCGTGACAGCAGTTCCTTTGGCTTTGATGCATCAGGGTTGAGTATTGCTCTGTTCAGGTAGACTGTGATTTTAACGTGATCTGAGGGGTGTTAGTGGGCTGACTGTGAGCGCTCAGAGACTCTGGGCTGAGGTCAGTGATAAAGTAATCTACAGTACTACTACCAAGGGATGAACTGTAAGTGTACCTACCATAGGAATCTCCTCGAACCCTACTATTGACTATGTACAGACCCAGCATGCGACAGAGCTGCTTGAGTTGTGACCCATTTTTGGTGGTTGTTTTGTCATAGTTGTGTCTAGGGGGGCATATTTGGGAGGGAATACTGTCACCTCCAAGTAGGTGTTTGTCCCCCTGTGTGCTGAGAGTGTCAGGTTTTTGTCCAGTTCTGGCATTTAGGTCGCCACAGACTAGTACATGTCCCTGGGCCTGGAAATGGTTGATCTCCCCCTCTAGGATGGAGAAGCTGTCATCGTTAAAGTATGGGGATTCTATTGGGAGGATATAGGTAGCACACATGAGGAAATTTTTCTCTGTTGAGATAATTTCCTTATTAAATTCTAGCCAGATGTAAAATGTTCCTGTTTTGACTAATTTAATAGAGTAGATTAGGTCTGCTCTATATCAAATTAGCATACCCCCTGAGTCTCTTCCCTGCTTCACACCTGGTAGTTTGGTGAATGGGACTACCAGCTCTCTGTAACCTAGAGGGCACCCAGTGGGTCCGTCTCCTCTATACCATGTTTCTTGTAGGATGACAATGTCTGTATTTCCAATTTCTTTGATGAAGTCTGTGTTCCTACTCTTTAGGACAAAGGCAGATGACCTCAGACCTTGTATATTTCCCCCTACTCCCTCACTCTCTTTCTCCCTTCTATCTCTGTCCCTCTCTCTCGCTCCCTTCTTGCTGACTCTCTCTCTCCCTTCTCCCTCGCTCTCTTTCTCCCTTCTATCTCTGTCCCCCTCTCTCTCTCTCCCTTCTCCCTGACTCTCTCTCTCCCTTCTCCCACTCTCTTTCTCCCTTCTCCCTCCTGCTGTCTCTGTCCCTCTCTCTCTCTCTCCCTTCTCCCTCCTGCTGTCTCTGTCCCTCACTCTCTCTCGCTTCTCCCTCCTTCTATCTCTGTCCCTCTCTCCTCTCTCTCTCGCTTCTCCCTTCTTCTATCTCTGTCCCTCTCTCCTCTCTCTCTCCCCTCTCCCTCCTTCTATCTCTGTCCCTCTCTCGCTCTTTCTCTATCTCCACCCCTCTCCCCTCTGTCTCTCTTTGTGTCTCTGTCTGTCACATTCACGAACACACTCTACACTTGACATCTAGAGTGTGATTTCTGACAGGTTGCAGGTCCTCAAAGCTTTGTGTGCGTGTGCGTGTGCGTGTGCGTGTGCGTGTGCGTGTGCGTGTGTGTGTGTGTGTGTGTGCGTGCGTGCGTGCGTGCGTGCGTGCGTGCGTGCGTGCGTGCGTGCGTGTGGGTGCGTGTGTGTGTGTGTTCTCTCTGACAGGAGGTAGCCTGGGGTATCCAAACTTTAGAGGTCAAGTTGAAATATTAAACTACCCTTCCATTGGTAACACATGCAGTTTCCATGGACAGCACAGCACTGTTACAGATAGGACTGCATTAGACACACACACACACCACAGACATTTGGAAGTGGTTTCTTTATTCTCTGTAAGACTTTTTATCACATGCCCAACACATGGAAAACATGAGTAACGTATGTGTGTGTGTGTTTGCGTGTTTGTACGTGTTCGTAAGCAAGTGTGTGTGTGTGTAGGTGTGTGTGTAGGTGTGTGTAGGTGTGTGTAGGTGTGTGTGGGTCAGACAGAGTGATGGATTTGGACTTGTTTTTTAATCATTGGGATTTTGCAAATGGCCCTGGGCTTGTCCAAGGGACTAATTAGTGCATGTGGCTTCAGCATAATAAATAAGGCAGAAAACACACACAGACACACACACACAGACACACACACAGACACACACTTTGCTGTATAATGTGTTGACAGCCTGTGTCCCTGTGAGAGCAGAAGGGTGAGAGAACTCCTCAGGCACCACGCCTCTGTCACACACACACACACACACACACACACACACACACACACACACACACACACACACACACACACACACACACACACACACACACACACTCACACACACACGCACACACACACACACACACACACACACACACACACACACACACACACACACACACACACACACACACACACACACACACTCCTCCTGAGGTAAACTGGAGAGATTAG
>NC_052317.1:35195668-35243168 GCF_016432855.1 Salvelinus namaycush | reverse complement strand
CGACAGCTGCAAATGTGAGTTTCTATTGGACAAGTTCAGGTATGTTTATCCCTGTTTCCTTCCATTTGCTTCTGTTTAAGAAACGTTTTTCAACAGAAACAGCAAAATGAATACACCCCTGATCACACACAAACACCGTTGACTTTCATAGCAGCCACATAAACACAGCATAATCACTTTGCTCGTTGTATATATAATTCCTTATCTCATCTATCTACCCTCTCTCCTCCTCTCATCTTTTCCCTTCGCGTGTAGACTTCAGCTGTCTGTGACCAGGCAAAAAAACATTCCAAGCCAAACCTTCATATCATGACCGCTAACTGCTACAGACAGCCAACATCGTTGTCACGTCATAGTCAACATAGCTACTAGAACTAATACGTTAGTGAACCTACTACAATCATGGAGTACAGTGTACAATCAAAAAGCAATTAAGCAGTTACACCTGTGGGCCCCGGTGGCAATAAATTAATCAAACCAAAAGTTTACCTTGGAAGAGTTCCAGTATTGGATAGCCATAGCCAGCTAGCTAACATAGCATCCCTCTCTGTTTGAGCCAGGTGTTTGACTAGGCTAAACTAGCTAAGTATGTGAAAGTGAAAAAATTGGAAATATAGCTAGCTCTCTGTTTCACTTCTCCTTCATTTTTGAAGAAATTAATTTGTTCAAAACTGTTCAACTATTGTCTTTCTCTCTCTTTAAGTCAACTACTCACCACATTTTATACACTGCAGTGCTAGCTAGCTGTAGCTTATGCTTTCAGTACTAGATTAATTCTCTGATCTTTTGATTGGATGGACAACATGACAGTTCATGCTGAAAGAGCTCTGATAGGTTGGAGAACATCCCCCGGAAGTTGTCCTAATTACTGAGTAAGTCTATGGAAGGGGGTGAGAACCTTGAGCCTTTTAGGTTTTGTATTGAAGTCGATGTACCCAGAGGAGGACGGAAGCTAGCTGTCCTCCGGCTACACCATGGTGCTGCACTACAGAGTGCTGCTGAGGTTACTGTAGACCTTCATTGCAAAACAGTGTGTTTTAAACAATTATTTGGTGACGTGAATATATTTAGTATAGTTTTACCAAAAAAAGTATAACTTTTTTAATGTTTCAATATTTGTATTTTATGAAATTCACTGAGGAGGATGATCCTCCCCTTCCTCCTCTGAGGAGCCTGCACTGCTTCAGACGTGTGTGTGTGTGTGTGTGTGTGTGTGTGTGTGTGTGCGTGTGTGTGTGTGTGTGTGTGTGTGTGTGTGTGTGTGTGTGTGTGTGTGTGTGTGTGTGTGTGTGTGTGTGTGTGTGTGTGGGCATGCATCACTTTCTGCATATGTGTGTGCATGTATGTGTGTGTCTTTGTGTATGTACATGTGTGTTTGTGTGTGTGTCTGTGTGTCTGTCTGTATGCGTGTGCGTAGACATTATTTTTCTCCTTTTCATTCCGTTTTTCTTTCATCCTCTCAGTTCACCTTCAAAACTGTGATGAACATGTGAATGTGATTTGAGGGACAGCTGTTTGAAGGGGAGTGTACAAAGTGTATGTGTGTATGTGTGTGCAGTCAGGTTGTTCAAGATTGACGTCTAAACTGGACTTCTATCTATGTACTGAGGACATCGGGAAATGCCTTAAAAAAAGGCCACTAGGGGGCAACAGGGAGCGCTATTACCTTCAAGTAGGCTTGGTTTTTGCTAGGGCATTGTGGGTGGACGTAATCCCATGACTCTGGATCAGAAGGTTGCTTGTCTGATTCCAGTTGTGGAAACTAATTTCAGAGTTTGGGTTTTAACCCTATCCCAAACCTTAACCCTTACCTTAACCATTTGGAATGAGTGTCTAAACGTAACTTTTTAACTCTATCTCAAACCTTAACCGTTATCTTAACCATTCGGAATGAGAGCCTAAACTTAACCATTAACTTCGAAATTTGACTTTTGGATAAATGTATCGATACAGACTAGCAGGAGCAACAAAAACACTTTGAAATGTGACGTTTGGAGAACCTGGATAAACGTCTAATTCTGCAGTGAGACTGTGAGAGCTTGTTGTGTATGTGTCACCATATCCTTTGTGTGAGTGATGATAACTGTGTTGACAACTGTTGGCTATTGTTCCTGTAGACACTGGGGCATCTGCTGTTTGCTCTCTGTGTCACCATTGTGTCAGCAGTGTCATACTCTGATCCTCAGACCTCTCGTCCCATACACACGCTTCAGTCATAAAAACAGAATAGAACCAGAATGAGAATTTCCATTCTACTCATTCTAATTCTATGTATGAAAGAAGAAAATGTATTCCAGGTGATTTATCCTTCAGTGTTAATCTTCCCTCTCCCTTTCTCCAGGTGACAGTATTTAAGGAATAATATACCAACTGATGATACTCTCCAATAAAACTAAATACAACAAACTCAGAGTGAAGTGCAACAGCAACGTTTCAGTAAAACCACAAAGTAAAGACAATTTCAGATAGGCCTCAACTATAATTACATCATTCCATCCAGAGGTAACAGACTGAGGAAGGGAGAGAGCGAGAAAGAGAGAAATAGAGAGAGACGGAGAGAGAGAAATAGAGAGACGGAGAGTAAAATAAATAAAGAGAGATGGAGAGAGAAATAGAGAGAGACGGAGAGAAAGAGAAATAGAGAGAGAGAGAGAGAGACAGAGAGAGAGAGACAGAGAGAGAGACAGAGAGAGAGAGACGGAGAGAGAGTGTGGGAGAGAGAGAGCGAGAGAGAGAGAGAGAAATAGAGAGATGGAGAGATAGAAAGAGAAAAAGAGAGAGAGGGCTCCCTGAGGATAAGCATGTCAAACCTTCTAGTTGGCGTTTCTGACTTTCTCTCCGACGAACGAACAACCATTTTCTCGTACGAAGCGTTTTTCTGCTTATTTGCAGAAAGTGGGTGGAAATTGGATTTTGTGCAAACGTGAGAAACAGTGAGAGGGTAACAAAGGAATCAGAGCCAGTAAGCAGATAGTTATGAAGCCCCATGGGGGTGAGGGGGGTGTGGGGTGGGGCTGCCTTTTGAAGAGAGAGACAGTGGGTTGACTAGATTGGAGAGAAAGAATATGTGTGTGTGTGTGTGTGTGTGTGTGTGTGTGTGTGTGTGTGTGTGTGTGTGTGTGTGTGTGTGTGTGTGTGTGTGTGTGTGTGTGTGTGTGTGTGTGTGTGTGTGTGTGTGTGTGTGTGTGTGTGTGTGTAGGGGGTTTGGGGACTCTCACAGTGAGGCCGTGTGATTTATTTCAGAATACTAATGTCTCTTTGATCTCCCTCTGCTTAAAAAACACCCTGCTGGGATCACACACTCACATCATTGTGTCCCTCTCAATTCACTGCTAAGCAGACCACATTTATGCACACACACACTCACAGGGGACACAAGCACGCGCGCACACACACACACACACACACTCCAGTGTGTCTAATCTACTTTAACTATCATCAAATCCGTAGAGATCCAATTACAAAGATAGAGGGATATTTGATTTTCTGTGTGCATCCTAAAAGACTAATAAAATGTTCATGTAAAGATGAAATTATTTGATACAATACAAAATGTTCTTTCATTTTTATAATTGCTCTTTGTTGTATAAATCTGTTTTAAATTGGGTCCTGTAATTCAAAGTAAGTGGTTCACTGTGTCAGAGTGCTATTCCACTGGTCCTTAAATGAGGTGTGTGTCCTCTAACTACAGAAACAAAACATGCATGCTCTACTTTTGCAGGGTTAGGCCACACATTTATTATCATGCACATGTTGTATTGGTATATTCTCTCTCTCTCACACACACACACACACGCACGCACGCACGCATGCACACACACACACACACACACACACACACACACACACACACACACACACACACACACACACACACACACACACACACACACACACACACACACACACACACACACACACACACACACACACACACACACACACACACACACACACACACACACACACAAACACACACACAGACCGTGGTAACACACACACAGACCGTGGTTAGATAGATCTCCAGGAGTCTTGGCGACCAGTAAAAATCGTCTTTTCAGTCAGCTGCCGAGAGACTAGTGCAGGCTGACATTAGGTCCGCCTCTGGCGTTTGCTATGATGATGGCGCCACCTCATGGAGGAAAACTCTCACACACACATGTGAGTTTTCCAACGGCTCAGGTTGTCACTAGTCTAGTTGAGTGAATTTAAAACTAGGCAATCGGTGAAATGTATATTCCAGGATATGTGTTTTCCTTTTACCACTTGATTTTGTAGATTGTTTTATTCTGAGTTTTTTAGGGAAAAGGGTTGTCAGAAGCGGGATTCGAACCCACGCCTCCATTCAGAGACCAGAATACCCCTTTTTCAGGAAGGATTTACACCTTGAGTCTGGCGCCTTCGACCGCTCGACAATCCTGACAACTATACTTGGCTCGCTCTTATATGTTTTTGAAGTCTGAACTGTAGGTAGGCCATTACTTATGTGTGGCCTAAACCTATAGTTATTGATGCATATCAACGAAGAGTTGAGCGCTCGTATAAGAACTGGCACAAAGTGGGCTACTGCCTCCTCAAACTGCGGGACGGTTTACACTCTTTGACCAATACTGAGACGAGATCCTTCCACGGTAATCTAGTCACTAGGAACCCGGGTCTGTGGTGGCCGTGTCAGAGTGGGTGCAGAACAATGATGTGAATAAACCCTGGATGACTGACAGGGGCCGCTGTATTGAAGACACCGCGCAGCCATCATGGTACTCCTCCTCAATCGTAAAACATATTTTGGATGCTATAGAAATGCATTAATGTCTACATTCGTTTTTGACAAGTTTATTCTATTACAGACACTTTAATGCATATGTTTAAATTATATTATGTGAGCTAAACATACAAATCAAAAAATGTAATGAAAATATAAAAACATTTTCCTTATTTAAATGAGCATGAGCTTAGCTAGCCAACATCACCATGACATTGCCCACAAGTGTGATCGGGGATTTCAATTCGAAAAGCAGTTTTTGCCGATCTTCATACGGTACTGTCTTTGGTGTAATCAATGGGCGAGTTCGTTTTGCATTACCCGGTGTTCTGGGAGGGTGGAGATTTCACTTTAGGACCAATGAAACAGAGGAGGCTGGTGGGGGAAGCTATAGGAGGACAGGCTCATTGTAATGGCTGGAATGGAATAAATGGAACGATATCAATCACATCAAACATGGAAACCAACATGTTTGACTCCGTTCCATTTAATCCATTCCAGCCTATATAATGAGCCCGTCCTGCTATAGCTCCTCCCACCAGGCAACTAGGCAGCCTCCTCCTCTGAGGGGCGGCAGGTAACCTAGCGGTTAAGAGCATTGGGCCAGTAACCAAAAGGTTGATGGTTTGAATGCCCAAGCCTGCAAATTGGAAAAATATTTTTTCTGCCATTGAGCAAGGCAGTTAACCCCCAACAATAACTGTTCCCCAGGCACCAATGACCTGGATGTCAATTTAGGCAGCCCCCCACACCTCTCTGATTCAGAGGGGTTGAAAGCATTCAGTTGTGCAACTGACTAGGTATCCCCTTTCCCTGCCCAACCCTCTTCCTGGAGATCTACCGTCTTGTGGGTTTTCAGTCCAACCCTCTTCCTGGAGATCTACCGTCTTGTGGGTTTTCAGTCCAACCCTCTTCCTGGAGATCTACCGTCTTGTGGGTTTTCAGTCCAACCCTCTTCCTGGAGATCTACCGTCTTGTGGGTTTTCAGTCCAACCCTCTTCCTGGAGATCTACCGTCTTGTGGGTTTTCAGCCCAACCCTCTTCCTGGAGATCTAACGTCTTGTGGGTTTTCATCCCAACCCTCTTCCTGGAGATCTAACGTCTTGTGGGTTTTCAGTCCAACCCTCTTCCTGG
This sequence comes from Salvelinus namaycush, assembly GCF_016432855.1. Classification (NCBI taxonomy): domain Eukaryota; kingdom Metazoa; phylum Chordata; class Actinopteri; order Salmoniformes; family Salmonidae; genus Salvelinus; species Salvelinus namaycush. The sequence goes on along the minus strand of NC_052317.1, from coordinate 35,237,272 downwards.
AGATCTACCGTCTTGTGGGTTTTCAGTCCAACCCTCTTCCTGGAGATCTACCGTCTTGTGGGTTTTCATCCCAACCCTCTTCCTGGAGATCTAACGTCTTGTGGGTTTTCATCCCAACCCTCTTCCTGGAGATCTACCGTCTTGTGGGTTTTCATCCCAACCCTCTTCCTGGAGATCTAACGTCTTGTGGGTTTTCATCCCAACCCTCTTCCTGGAGATCTACCATCCTGTGGGTTTTCAGTCCAACCCTCTTCCTGGAGATCTACCATCCTGTGGGTTTTCAGTCCAACCCTCTTCCTGGAGATATACCTTCCTGTAGGTTTTCAGTCCAACCCTCTTCCTGGAGATCTACCGTCCTGTGGGTTTTCAGTCCAACCCTCTTCCTGGAGATCTACCGTCTTGTGGGTTTTCAGTCCAACCCTCTTCCTGGAGATCTACCGTCTTGTGGGTTTTCAGTCCAACCCTCTTCCTGGAGATCTACCGTCTTGTGGGTTTTCATCCCAACCCTCTTCCTGGAGATCTAACGTCTTGTGGGTTTTCATCCCAACCGTCTTCCTGGAGATCTACCATCCTGTGGGTTTTCAGTCCAACCCTCTTCCTGGAGATCTACCATCCTGTGGGTTTTCAGTCCAACCCTCTTCCTGGAGATATACCTTCCTGTAGGTTTTCAGTCCAACCCTCTTCCTGGAGATCTACCGTCCTGTGGGTTTTCAGTCCAACCCTAGTTTAACACACTTGATTTGACTAATTAGCTGCTCAACAAGACCTTATCTAGCTGAATCTGAACCGCTTAATTAGGGTTGGAATGAAAACCTACAGGACAGTAGATCTCCAGGAAGAGGGTTGGGCAGCCCTGGTATAAAATGAGTAAAGTCCACCCAGCCGGGACACTGGGCGATGCAAAACGTACTCGCCCATTAGTTGTGTGATGTGTCTGCGCTGCTCCACCTCCTCAAGTACTGCTCCCACTTCAACTACTTAGACACACACACACACTCTCTATCTCTCACACGCACTCTCATACACACTCTCTATCTCTCACACGCACTCTCATACACACTCTCTATCTCTCACACGCACTCTCATACACACTCTCTATCTCTCACACGCACTCTCATACACACTCTGTATCTCTCACACGCACTCTCATACACACTCTCTATCTCTCACACGCACTCTCATACACACTCTCTATCTCTCACACGCACTCTCATACACACTCTCTATCTCTCACACACTCTCATACACACACACTCTCACACACACTCTATATCTCTCACACTCTCATACACACACACTCTCACACACACTCTCTATCTCTCACACACTCTCACAGACACTCTCTATCTCTCACACGCACTCTCATACACACTCTCTATCTCTCACACACTCTCATACACACACACTCTCACACACACTCTCTATCTCTCACACACACTCTCATACACACTCTCTATCTCACACGCACTCTCATACACACACACTCTTACACACGCTCTCTATCTCTCACACACACTCTCATACACACACACTCTCACACACACTCTCTATCTCTCACACGCACTCTCAAACACACTCTCTATCTCTCACACGCACTCTCATACACACTCTCTATCTCTCACACGCACTCTCATACACACTCTCTATCTCTCACACACACTCTCATACACACTCTCTATCTCTCACACGCACTCTCATACACACTCTCTATCTCTCACACGCACTCTCATACACACGCACTCTCATACACACTCTCTATCTCTCACACACTCTCATACACACACACTCTCACACACACTCTCTATCTCTCACACACACTCTCATACACACACACTCTCTATCTATCACACACACTCTCATACACACACACTCTCACACACACTCTCTATCTCTCACACACACTCTCATACACACACACTCTCACACACACTCTCTATCTCTCACACACACACACACACACACACACACACACACACACACACACACACACACACACACACACACACACACACACACACACACTGTTTGACTGTATATGGGCCATGAATGTGTTATGAAGGTGTTATGAAGGTGTTATGAATGTGTACATCTCTCCTCTCAGGTTATCAGATATAGGAACGAGCTGATGCACTCCTGTGAAATGTCAGTAAATGAGACACTACCAGGTGAACATACAGCAGCTCCAACGGCAGTTCACACACCTATATCTGGCCAGTACATCAGGAGACGTGGAGGAGGCCGTAGGAGGGCAACAACCCAGCAGCAGGACCGCTACCTCCGCCTTTGTGCAAGGAGGAGCACTGCCAGAGCCCTGCAAAATGACCTCCAGCAGGCCACAAATGTGCATGTGTCAGCATATGGTCTCACAAGGGGTCTGAGGATCTCATCTCGGTACCTAATGGCAGTCAGGCTACCTCTGGCGAGCACATGGAGGGCTGTGCGGCCCCACAAAGAAATGCCACCCCAACACTTTTTATTACTTCAAAGGAATTCATTCATACTATGTAATCGATTGAAACACACAGAGAGCTGTTAGTGGTTAATGCTTTTATTTATTTATTTTTACAGTCCCATTGAGACCAAGGACTCTTTTGCAACTCACAATTACACAAAAATCACAATCACAGCTGCATAGAAAATACTCCAATATATTTTAAATAAAACAATCATGAAGAACAACCACATTCCTCAGTAAAGAGGTCCTCAACCAACATTCTGAGTTGCTAATGATGTACAATGTCAGCTGTCAAGGCTGCCTTGTCCTCTACAATTTCTCAGAATCTGATACCTCCTCTTGTTACCGTCTGAATAAAAAGGGGTGTTTAGACGGACTGTAAATTCAGATATATTACATGACTATAAGTTAAAGCTACTATAGAGGCACAAACAAAGAGAGTACAAAGCAAGCAACTCATTTCTAAAGCATTTGTTGTCATGCAGTTATAACATTATACAAGGCATGCAGAGTTGTGGCTCATAAGATAATCTGCTGTTTATGGTCATATAATTTCTCAGTTTCTTATGGCTGGGATCCCGTTAACGGGATCGATATGACAACAGCCAGTGAAAGTGCAGGGCGCCAAATTCAAAACAACAGAAATCTCATAATTAAAATTCCTCAAACATATATTTTACACCATTTTTAATATAAACTTGTTGTTAATCCCACCACAGTGTCCGATTTCGAAAAGGCTTTACGACGAAAGCACATCAAACGATTATGTTAGGTCAGCACCTAGTCACAGAAAAATACAGCCATTTTTCCAGGCAAAGAGAGGAGTCACAAAAAGCAGAAATAGAAATAAAATTAATCACTAACCTTTGATGATCTTCATCAGATGACACTCATAGGACTTCATGTTACACAATACATGTATGTTTTGTTCGATAAAGTTCATATTTATATCCAAAAATCTGAGTTTACATAGGCACGTTATGTTCAGTAGTTCCAAAACATCCGGTGATTTTGCAAAGAGCCACATCAATTTACAGAAATACTCATAATAAACATTGATAAAAGATACAACTATTATGCATGGAATTATAGATACACTTCTCCTTAATGCAATTGCTGTGTCAGATTTCAAAAAAGCTTTACCGAAAAAGCACACTATGCAATAATCTGAGTACAGCGATCAGACAACAAATCAAGCCATACAGATATCCGCCATGTTGTGGAGTCAACAAAGTCAGAAATAGTATTATAAATATTCACTTACCTTTGATGATCTTTATCAGAATGCACTCCCAGGAATCCCAGTTCCACAAATGTTTGATTTATTCGATAAAGTCCATAATTTATGTCCAAATACCTCCTTTTTGTTCGCGCGTTTAGCTCAGTAATCCAAATTCATGACGCGCGAGCAGACAAAGTCAAAAAGTTCCGTTACAGTCCGAAGAAACATGTCAAACGATGTATAGAATCAATCTAGTGTTTCCTCTGTTTCACACTGAGGTAAAGCCCTGTCTGCCCCATTTTCCCTGTTTGCCCTGTTTGCCCTGTCTTTCCTGTTTGCCCTGTCTGACTATCCTGAAGTGTGGCTGTCAAACGCAGGGCAAGTTACAAACATGACTCCACTGACATCAATGCAATTATGAAGTTGAAAGACAGAGAAACATTAACTTTTCTACCTGTTGGATTCTGGCTTGAAATACACTTATTCCTGTCATCATATTATGTACTGATTACTTTACATGTATAAGAAATGTACATGTTAGGGGTCAGTAAAGTGTTAATAGGAACTTGGTGTATGGAAAGTTACTGAGTGAGACAAGGGGAAGTGCAGAAAGTTCATATTCTGTTCAAGCATGTTGTTGCTGAATATTAATATTTCTAAGGAAGGATGCAATCTAGTTTCAGTTCCTGATAAGGAAGGCCAGTTTATGTGGAACTAGGACAATGAGGGATGTGGAACTCAACTCAAGATAAGGCCAACAGTTGAAGAGAGAAGACACTGCTGGGAGGGGGGCCATAGGGGCCCACCCCAAAGACCATCTGACTACAGTCCTATCCCACACACACACACACACACACACACACACACACACACACACACACACACACACACACACACACACACACACACACACACACACACACACTTCCACGCCCATGAAGGTCCTAGACTTAGGCAGGCCATGACAATATCAGTGAGAGGAACATAATGTGTTTCTGCCTAACAGCATAAACTCAGCAAAAAAAGAAACGTCCTCTAACTGATAACTGCTTTTATTTTCAACAAACTTAACATGTGTAAATTTGTATGAACATCACAAGATTCAACAACTGAAACTGAACAAGTTCCACAGAATTGTGAATAATGTGTCCCTGGAGGTGGGGTCAAAATGGTGGGGTCAAAATCAAAAGTAACAGTCAGTATCTGGTGTGGCTGCATTAAGTACTGCAGTGCATCTCCTCCTCATGGACTGCATCAGATTTGGCAGTTCTTGCTGTGAGATGTTATCTCACTCTTCCACCAAGGCACCTGCAAGTTCCCGGACATTTCTGGGGGGAATGGCCCTAGCCCTCACCCTCCGATCCAACAGGTCCCAGACGTGCTCAATGGGATTGAGATCGGGGCTCTTCGCTGGCCATGGCAGAACACTGACATTCCTGTCTTGCAGGAAATCACGCACAGAACGAGCAGTATGGCTGGTGGCATTGTCATGCTGGAGGGTCATGTCAAGATGAGCCTGCAGGAAGGGTACCACATGAGGGAGGAGGATGTCTTCCCTGTAACACACAGCATTGAGATTGCCTGCAATGACAACAAGCTTAGTCTGATGATGCTGTGACACACCGCCCCAGACCATTACGGACCCTCCACCTCCAAATCGATCGCGCTCCAGAGTACAGGCCTCGGTGTAACGCTCATTCCTTCGACGATAAATGTGAATCCGACCATCAACCCTGGTGAGACAAAACCGTGACTCGTCAGTGGAGAGCACTTTTAGCCAGTCCTGTCTGGTCCAGCGACGGTGGGTTTGTGCCCATAGGCGATGTTGTTGCCGGTAATGTCTGGTGAGGACCTGCCTTACAACAGGCCTACAAGCCCTCAGTCCAGCCCTCTCAGCCTATTGCGGACAGTCTGGGCACTGATGGAGGGATTGTGCGTTCCTGGTGTAACTCGGGCAGTTGTTGTTGCCATCCTATACCTGTCCCGCAGGTGTGATGTTCGGATGTACCGATCCTGTGCAGGTGTTGTTACACATGGTCTGCCACTGCGAGGACGATCAGCTGTCCGTCCTGTCTCCCTGTAGCGCTGTCTTAGGCGTCTCATAGTAGCAATTTATTGCCCTTGCCACATCTGCAGTCCTCATGCCTCCTTGCAGCATCCATAAGGCACGTTCACACAAATGAGCAGGGATTCTGGGCATCTTTCTTTTGGTGTTTTTCCAGAGTCAGTAGTAAGGCCTCTTCAGTGTCCTAAGTTTTCATAACTGTGACCTAAATTGCCTACCGTCTGCAAGCTGTTCGTGTCTTAACGACCGTTCCACAGGTGCATGTTCATTAATTGTTTATGGTTCATTGAACAAGCATGGGAAACAGTGTTTAAACCCTTTACAATGAAGATCTGTGTCACGTTCCTGACCTGTTTTCCCTTGTTTTTGTATTTATTTAGTATGGTCAGGGCGTGAGTTGGGTGGGTTGTCGATGTGTGATTTTTATGTTGGGATTTTGTGTGTTCGGCCTGGTATGATTCTCAATCAGAGGCAGCTGTCAATCGTTGTCCCTGATTGAGAATCATACTTAGGCAGCCTGGGTTTCACGTGTGTTTTGTGGGTGTTTGTTCTTGTGTCAGTGTTTCGCCACACGGGACTGTCACGGTAGTTATTTTGTATCGCATATTGTTTTGTTATATATTAAATCACTATGGAAACTAACCACTCTGCGTATTGGTCCGATCCGTCTCGCCTCTCCTCGTCCGAGGAGGAGGAAGAAAATGACTATCGTTACAATCTGTGAAGTTATTTGGATTTTTTCAAATTATCTTTGAAAGATATGGTCTTGAAAAAGGGACGTTTCTTTTTTTGCTGAGTTTAGAATGATTGTTTATCTTATTCATGCAAGGCGTTGACTCCGCCTAGTCGGGAATGTATAAATATATGCTTGTGGGTTGAATAAACTTGGTTGGAGCTTTTTCTGGTTGTCTGTTTCAGTTTTTGCTCTATTTGTTCAGAATCTAACATACTTCAGGCCACTGTTGCACCTCAGCAACCCACTCCTTAAGGTAAGCATCATTGATGTCCACCTCTGCCCACTTTTCTTCAAGGAGGCTGGTCTCTTCCTTCAGTCTTTTGACATTCTGAAAAATATAATTAAATTAAGGAGTAACATAGGGGAAGGTTCTAATTTGTCAAGTGAATCACACGAAAATATTTTACTTCAATGTATACAGTCATCTTGATGTTTTCCTACATAAATATAACTAATAAAATAATAAAAAGCCGAGCCAGGATTGCAGACATGTAGAAATAGTTCAACAAGAATGAAAAAGCAGATACAGCTAAACCTTTTTTTTAGCAAAGCCCCCGCCCCCCCAAAATACCTTCACATATCTCTTTGCCAACATGCGATCCATGTTGGTGAACTTTCTCTTATTCGAGCCCATTGCCAGTGTGATAATGTCTGTCCGTACTGTTGGAAACACATCAGCTATTCTAATAAATGACTGCGGTGTGCCTAACCAATCAACATAAAGACTGCAATTACAGTCATGTGTAAGATTTTTTTTAAACAATAATAAAATCATTAACATAGCATGACATAATATCATCACAGCATCATCAGTTAAGCCCAAAAAGTAAATGTTCTTCACTGTCTGCTTCTCCCTTCAGCAGTAACGTGTCCAAGAAAAATGTCCTGCTTTGGGGCAATTTATTTGGTTTCCATTCATCAATGTTTGTGTTTTTTTCCACGGTGGGGTAGTTAGCCCCACGCCACGGTGGGGTAGTTAGCCCAACGCCCAGAGGACCATGGACTGCTTTGTCTGCCTCCTTCCCTTCGATCTGGCCGGCTTGGTGGCACCTGCCGGGATTATAAACTCCCTCCGGTTTAGCTCTCAGGGTCATTGGAGTACACAAGCCTATCCACCGTGGCAAGGTGATAGTCCAAGAGAGGAGCAATTAGGTTTATCTTATTAATTGAAGTGTGCTGGAGCTCAAATATAAGGACCACTTAATAGTTCAACATTATTAAGGGAAGTATGTTGCAATCGTTAACCTTCTTCAGCATTAGTTACTGTATGTTATCATAATACACTTACCAGCCTTGGACATATACTTAGTCGTGACAGCAGCTCTGGATATAAAACTATTCACCTGCTCGACTTCCTCTCCGGTTGTGTTGCCGGCACCAGGCTGATTGCGGCCTCCCCATTTGAGCTGTAATGTCATAGTAAACAAATATATATTTTTAAATAATGTAAAAAATTACCTCACAGGACCATTAATGTGCCTTCACATGCATAACGAAGAGGAAAGAGTGCATTTTTAGAAGCCCCTCCAACAGTGTGCACGCCTGCACAATTTTATGCAAATATGGCCAGTATTTGCATGCAACATTGCAGCAGAAAAAGACCACCATGCCAGCAGAAGACAGCGTCTTCTACAAGAACAGTGGATTCGTAAAGTATTTAGACCCTTTGACTTTTTCCACATTTTTATGTAACACCCTATTTTTTAAATTTATTAAATATTTTTTTCTCCCTCATCAATCTACACACAATACCCCATAATAACAAAGCAAAAACAGGTTAAGAAGTGTTTACAAAGGTACTAATTAAAAATTAAAAACTGAGATATCACATTTACATAAGTATTCAGACCCTTTACTCAATACTTTGTTGAAACACCTTTGGCCATTATGGGGTAATGTGTGTAGATTGATTGTAGGATAATAAAATAATGTAATCCATTTTAGAATAAGGCTGTAACGTAACAAAATGTGGAAAAAGTAAAGGAATCTGAATACTTTTGCACTGTATATTGCTTAGGCATATATCTTGCCTCTGCACATTTTGAGGGCCTTGAGGAGCACACCGTGTCGGCAAACTACTATCTCAAGGCCCTCCTCATCTACTTTGGCAGATGATTTTCCCGACGTCTCTTTGGCATCTGTCCACTCTGACGTGCCGCACACTCCTTTGCCTGGCGTCAACAACATGAAAATCATCACAGTGAAGTGCAGAGATTAATTTAAAAGAAACAAGTTCTAAACATCAAAGCATTTCTAGAAACTGTGAGATTAATTACATGATTGGTCTTTGTATGGACATGTTTGACGACGGATGACATCATCATCTTTGGCAAGGAAGACACCGTTGTAAAAGCCCTTCTCAACAGTAAATAAAGAGTCAGACTGCAAGATTACATGACAAAAGTATACATCAAACCAAACTACCAAGGGGTGGCAAGTAGCCTAGAGGTTAGAGGGGTGGGTTGCTCATTCATATCCCAGACATCTGACCGTGTTGCTCCAACCTCTGTCTGTGTGTGTGTGTGTGTGTGTGTGTGTGTGTGTGTGTGTGTGTGTGTGTGTGTGTGTGTGTGTGTGTGTGTGTGTGTGTGTGTGTGTGTGTGTGTGTGTGTGTGTGTGTGTGTGTCGGAGGGGTTTAGATAAAGCAAAAAGACAAATCACTGTCCCACAATTTTGCTTTATTGAAAATGACCTTCTAGTTGACAATTAATGTTCTTCCAAAAAGAAGACCAACTGCAATATAACACCACAAAAATATACTTCATAACAACAAGAAGACCAGCATGCACTTTAAGAAGGTATAATTACACCCTGAACAAAACATCAACACAGAAGAAGGTATAATTATACCCTGAACAAAACATCAACACAGAAGAAGGTATAATTACACCCTGAACAAAACATCAACACAGAAGAAGGTATAATTATACCCTGAACAAAACATCAACACAGAAGAAGGTATAATTACACCCTGAACAAAACATCAACACAGAAGAAGGTATAATTATACCCTGAACAAAACATCAACACAGAAGAAGGTATAATTATACCCTGAACAAAACATCAACACAGAAGAAGGTATAATTATACCCTGAACAAAACATCAACACAGAAGAAGGTATAATTATACCCTGAACAAAACATCAACACAGAAGAAGGTATAATTATACCCTGAACAAAACATCAACACATAAGAAGGTAGTACAAACCCTGAGGCTTGATGGAAGGGGTATTTCTTGCGATTCCCATCCACTGATATAGAATGCATCTCCTGTGAGCAGGTCGTCCAGCCCAACTGTGTCACGTTTCTGACCTTAGTTTCTTTGTTTTGTCTTTATTTTGTTGGTCAGGGCGTGAGTTGGGTGGGTATATTCTATGTTGTCTGTTTCTATGTGGGGTTTTCTAGTTTGGCCTGATATGGTTCTCAATCAGAGGCAGGTGTCATTCATTGTCTCTGATTGGGAACCATATTTAGGTAGCCTGTTTTCACTGTTGGTTTGTGGGTGTTTGTTTCCTGTGTCAGTGTTTGTGCCACACGGGACTGTTTTCGGTTAGGTTTACTTTGTTATTTTGTATTTGTGTCTTGTTCAGTTTGTTCTATTAAAACATGGACACTTACCACGCTGCGTCTTGGTCCGATCCCTGCTACACCTCCTCTTCAGACGAAGAGGAGGAAATCTACCGTTACAGAAACACCCACCAACCAAGAACCAAGCAGCGTGGTAAAGGACAGCAGCAGCAGCGGCAAAAGACACAGGATTCATGGACTTGGGAAGAGATTCTGGACGGCAAAGGACCCTGGACTCAGCCAGGGGAATATCGCCGTCCCAGGGCAGAGTTGGAGGCAGCGAAGGCAGAGAGGCGCTGGTATGAGGAGGCAGCACGGCGGCGCGGTTGGAAGCCCGAGAGTCAGCCCCAAAAATGTCTTGGGGGGGGCACACGGGGAGTGTGGCTAAGCCAGGTAGGAGACCTGAGCCAACTCCCCGTGCTTACCGTGGAGAGAGAGGGCGTCGTACTGGTCAGGCACCGTGTTATGCGGTGGAGCGCACGGTGTCCCCAGTACGCGTGCTTAGCCCGGTGCGGTACATTCCAGCTCCTCGTATCGGCCGGGCTAGAGTGGGCATCGAGCCAGGTGCCATGAAGCCGGCTCAACGCATCTGGTCTCCAGTGCGTCTCCTCGGGCCGGCGTACATGGCACCAGCCTTACGCATGGTGTCCCCGGTTCGCCAGCACAGCCCAGTGCGGGCTATTCCACCTCGCCGCACTGGCCAGGCTACGGGGAGCATTCAACCAGGTAAGGTTGGGCAGGCTCGGTGCTCAAGAGCTCCAGTGCGCCTTCACGGTCCAGTCTATCCGGTGCCACCTCCACGTACCAGTCCTCCGGTGGCAGCCCCCCGCACCAGGCTGTCTCTCCGTTTTCTCTCTACAGTTGCTCCCGCCTGTCCAGCGCTGCCAGAGCCTTCCTCTTCTCCAGCGCTGCCAGAGTCTCCCGTCTGTCTTGAGCCGCCAGAGTCTCCCGTCTGTTCTGAGCCGCCAGAGCTGCCCGTCTGTCCTGAGCCACCTGAGCTGACCGTCTGTCCTGAGCCGCCAGAGCCGCCAGCCAGCCAGGAGCCGCCAGAGCCGCCAGCCAGCCAGGAGCCGCCAGAGGCGCCAGCCAGTCAGGAGCCGCCAGAGCTGCCAGCCAGCCAGGAGCCGCCAGAGCCGCCAGCCAGCCAGGAGCCGCCAGAGCCGCCAGCCAGCCAGGAGCCGCCAGAGCCGCCAGCCAGCCAGGACCTGCCAGAGCCGCCAGCCAGCCAGGACCTGCCAGAGCCGTCAGTCAGCCAGGACCTGCCAGAGTCGTCAGTCAGCCAGGACCTGCCAGAGCCGCCAGCCAGCCAGGACCTGCCAGAGCCGTCAGTCAGCCAGGACCTGCCAGAGTCGTCAGTCAGCCAGGACCTGCCAGAGCCGCCAGCCAGCCAGGACCTGCCAGAGCCGCCAGCCAGCCAGGACCTGCCAGAGCCGTCAGTCAGCCAGGACCTGCCAGAGTCGTCAGTCAGCCAGGAGCTGCCAGAGCCGCCTGTCACGCCGGCGATGCCGGAATTGCTCTTCAGTCCGGAGCTGCTCTTCAGTCCGGAGCTGCTCTTCAGTCCGGAGCTGCCACTCAGTCCGGAGCTGCTCTTCAGTCCGGAGCTGCTCTTCAGTCCGGAGCTGCTCTTCAGTCCGGAGCTGCTCTTCAGTCCGGAGCTGCCACTCAGTCCGGAGCTGCCCCTCAGTCCGGAGCTGCCCCTCAGTCCGGAGCTGCCCCTCAGTCCGGAGCTGCCCCTCAGTCCGGAGCTGCCCCTCAGTCCGGAGCTGCTCTTCAGTCCGGAGCTGCCCCTCAGTCCGGAGCTGCCCCTCAGTCCGGAGCTGCCCCTCAGTCCGGAGCTGCCCCTCAGTCCGGAGCTGCTCTTCAGTCCGGAGCTGCTCTTCAGTCCGGAGCTGCCCCTCAGTCCGGAGCTGCCCCTCAGTCCGGAGCTGCCCCTCAGTCCGGAGTTGCCCCTCAGTCCGGAGCTGCCCCTCAGTCCGGAGCTGCCCCTCAGTCCGGAGCTGCCCCTCAGTCCGGAGCTGCCCCTCAGACGAAGAGGAGGAAATCTGCCGTTACAAACTGTCCAATGTGTCAGACACCCGGAGCAGTTCAGAACAGGAAGGGACAGGTTGTAGCACCCTGAGTCAGGAGTAACTATCAGGAAGTAATTAATTACATTCTTTAAAAACATGGGAATAGAAGTAGTCCTTAAAAACCATACGCTTACCATTTATTCCAATCAGGATGACCTGCTTGCCACTCGTCACTGTCTGGGCGCTGGGGGGGCAACCACTCAGTTGTGGTACAGCCATGTGCAAAAGACAAACTACAAACCAAAATGTGACACCAAAAGATCCCAAATAAATTGTTCTGTATATTTGGACTGTAAATACTGATGCATTAAATTGTGCACTAAAATGACTCCCTTTTGTGCAAAACCTTGGTGCTATGGGTGGCTATGTCACGTGAGAAGATGCCTGGGCAGACGATCTCTGCGCCACACAACCACATCCTCACTGTTGCAATATTGACAGTGGCCCAACACAGTACCTTCAGCAGAGAGCATGCCATTGACTCTCTCTTTTCCCCCCACTTTTGTGCAAACAAGGCCTGCCTCTGTGCCCAAGTCACCTTTGGGGTTACATGACAATCTGGCCCCTTGAAACTCCCCAACAGCTCCTGTAGGTCCTGCATCAGGGAGTCTTGTGGAGATTGAAAAACATTACAGAATTCATGAAAAGAATAGCTTGGCTATATTAAAAAATGTTATGGTTGGCATGGCTTTGGTTTGGCATTCTAGCGTACTGTACCTGTATTTTGTGGGGATAAGTGCAGGAACATGGGTACTGCAGGAAGATGGGTATTGCTACTGGGAACTATTCAATAAAACATTTATATGTATTAATCAATGCAACTTAAAGGCAATAGTATAACTGTGTTTTTGGGGTGAAGAAATTAGAATCCACTATGACAGATATATGTCAGAAAATGATGATATACTATATGTCATTATACTGGATATATATGTCATTAAATTACTATGTGGTTTTAATGTACTTTAGCTGTGGTTTCTCTTATTTTGGTGAGTAATATAACATTTTTAATCTATTTTCAATACATGCAACCTAAAGGTTATTGCCTTTAAGACAGAGGCTTAAATTACAGTCAATTGGTCTGAGGTTTTGAAAGTTTTATAGCACCACTTTGTATTTAATCCCTCATTAAAATGAAAGCCAGTGAGCCAGCTAAAATTGGTCAGTATATTGGAACTGCATTTAGTACTACTTAGACATTTCCTAGCAAGGTAGTCATGCTGCCTGACAAGTTGAACGACACTAGCCTTGCTGAGGCCCTTACTCTCTTGGGGTTGTTGTATGTAGTTTGATTTCCTTAGGGTTGATTTCCTGGCTTCAAGCCTATCTCAGGTCAATACCCCCTCCTACCATTTGCTACTCTGATGAGCAGAGGTAGGATCGTGTATGAGGGTCAAAAGCATGTCCTGTTTAGGCGTGAGGGATTTGTGGTAGAGAAGCACAGGTTGTGTTTTCTGAACCGAGGAAGTAGTTGATCCTAGCCTTGAAGTCTGTTAAGAAATCCCCCGGGGGAGATCTCGCTCTTGGCATCTCCCTTGGTGTTCCCTTAGGGCAGGGTTTCCCAAACCTCTCCTCGGGCCTCTCCAGATGTTTCACAGGTTTGTTTTAACCCTTAACTGACACACATGGTTCAATTAGTTAAGTAATCATCAAGCCTTTGACTAATTAAATCAGATGTGGCAGTTTAGGATTAAAACTAAAATGTGAAACTTCTGGGGGGGCCGGTGGAGAGGGTTGGGAAACCCTGTTTTAGGGTCAGATGCCCCATGTTAAAGCTCTGTTTAGGGGGCAAAAATCACCCAGCCATGACCAGCCTTTCAAAGCACTTCATGGCTACAGACGTGAGTGCTACGAGTCAGTAGTCATTTAGGCAGGTTACCATGGTGTTCTTGGGCACAGGGACTATGGCGGTCTGCTTGAAACATGTAGGTAATACAGACTCAGCCAGGGACAGCTTGAAAATGTCAGTGAAGACACTTGCCAGTTATTGACTAGACTGGTGGGTGGTGGGCATGCAAGCGGCTCAGGCTGGCTGGGTGTTCTGGCTGAAGTTTGATATAGGATGTCTTCATAAAGACAATCAAAAGTTAAGCCTTTGTACTTTATTTGTAAGAGTTGTTAATTTGTTATGGTATTGGTTAAAGGTGCAACACAATATTGATTATTGAATTATCTTTGATCTAGTTCAGTCTTATCAATAACTTAACATATTTAATAATCGATAACCTAGCTTGATGACTGTGGGCATTTTTGCTGACTTTTTGTTCTTCTAAATACAGACGGTTAGAAGGGCCATGGGTCATATTTGATTGTGTATACATGCAGAAAATGTGCTTTAGATGCCCCCCAAAATGGGAGGACCCCACAGACCCCCGCCAAGTTATGTACCCGCCACTTCTAAAATCAAAGTTGTGCCCCTGCTTTTCCCTCATGTTAAACACTTATAACGTCAACTACAGTGGGGTATGTAAGGTCCCAAGGATCCCGCATAGCACGGACCTTGGTTGAATATGGGCTCATGCGCTTACAGAACAGTTCCTGACAGTGCTGCAGTAGCAGTCCACAGGCCGGAGAACAGGCGCCGTTGGCAGCTGAGGGATACTGATCGTATCTGATGGTACTGCAGAATTGGAAACTAGAAAGTTTCATTATTATCCACGACATTTGTTTCACTATGGATTCGCTCAGACGGTTTCAGGATGACGGGTATAAAAACTGGATTAAAACGACCATGGGTCTGAATTGTCTTAAAATGCGACTTGGAGGTTTCCTGGAAAACGAAATCGAGATTTAACACCGTGAACTCCGAAAAAAAGTAAACATTAAATTAAATGGAGCTATGGAGAACCCAATGTCTAACCAGGTGATTAAAAATGATATCTGACGGAGTTACAATGTAATATGATCTCAAAGAATAGTAATAACCATTGGCTCACTGTAGCCTGGATCTCACTGCATGCTTGTTACTTGCTGTCACTTTTACCTCACAGAAGACATATCAAAAACCTGACACTTCCAAACCTAACAATAATACACACTTCCTGGTGCAATTTCCTTTTATTTCTTAAAAGTTCACTTTTAGAATGATTACAACCCTAAATAAATAACAAAACTGTTAATCTAGGTTCATAAAGTGTGTAAAGAAGAAGTGTGTGAGCAATGGAGAGTTGCGATCTTGGCTAACCATAAAGGCGGACAGGTGTACTGGAATAACACCAACCCGTACCTGTGGCCTACAAGGAAATGGGAGGTGGCCAAGGTAAAGCAACGAGTAATGGTCTGGCTGTACATATCATGTGTTTTACATATTGTAATGATCCTGCTGTTGGTAGTTGGTACGTTATTGTAGTGTGTGTGTCTGTGTGTGTTTTGTGTGTTTGTACAGGTCCACATGAGCGGTGGAAACGGGAAGCACACCAGAGTGGAGGAGTTTGACATCTCTGCATTCGTCAACCTAATGTCCCATTGCCTCCACTTTCGCAAATTTGCCAAACCCCAACTTTTCACACCGGTAAACATTCTCACATGCATGCATGCATACACACATACACACACTCACACATGAGCATGCTTACATGTGTGTTTTTGCATGTGTGTGTGCGCAGGTGACCAACGCGAGGAACAAGGTGATGCACTCGGCAGACTTCCGGGTGGAGAGGAAGGATTTAGAGTTGTACCAGGGGCAAATCAAAGAGCTTGGCCAGGCTCTGGAAACACACTCCCCCGAATTGAGGGAGCTGGCAGAGGAGATCGAACAGGTGTGTGTGTTTGTGTGTTTGTGCTGGTAAATCAACACTCAACTTTTCACATTAGCAATGTGACCGGTAAGAAATCTTGTCAACTATTCACTATCTTTTCACTATATTTTCCCCAGCTCCACAATACAGACTTCAGTTTTATTGTGAAGCAGTTTGGAAAAAATAGGTTAGAGGCAATGCGGCGGAGGAGGGCAAGATATTCGAGGACATGCAGAAGCTCCAGAAGTTTCTGAGTCTGGAACAACAGATACTAAAGGAAAAGATACTAAAGGAAAAGGAGTGTCTGACCCAACGCTATGAAGAGGACATAGAGACAGCCCTTACTGTAAGACACACACAAACACACACACACTGTAACGGCTTTCCTCTTCCTCTTCATCCGAAGAGGAGGAGCATGGATTGAACCAAGACGCAGCGTTGTGATAAGACATGATATTTAATAAACAAAACAGAAAACACGACGAACACTTGAATAATTACAAAACAATAAACGACGTAGACAGACCTGGACGACGAACTTACATGAAACACGAAGAACGCACGAACAGGAAAAATGACTACATAAAACGAACAAACAAACAAAACCGAAACAGTCCCGTGTGGCGTAACATACACTGACACAGGAGACAACCACCCACAAACAAACAATGTGACACCACCTACCTTAATATGATTCTCAATCAGAGGAGATGAAAACCACCTGCCTCTAATTGAGAACCATATCAGGTACCCATTAAACCAACATAGAAACACAAAACATAGACTGCCCACCCAAACTCACGTCCTGACCAACTAACACATACAAAAACTAACAGAAAACAGGTCAGGAACGTGACATAACCCCCCCCTCAAGGTGCGAACTCCGGGCGCACCAGCACAAAGTCTAGGGGAGGGTCTGGGTGGGCATCTGACCACGGTGGTGGCTCAGGCTCTGGGCGAGGTCCCCACCCCACCATAGTCAATCCCAGCTTACGTCTCCCCCTCAGAATGACCACCCTCTTACTCCACCCACCTAATTTAAGGGGCAACACCAAGATAAAGGACAGCTCCGGGACAAGGTAGCTCAGGACAGAGAGGTAGCTCAGGACAGAGGGATAGCTCAGGATAGAGAGGTAGCTCAGGATAGAGAGGTAGCTCAGGATAGAGGGGCAACTCCGGACTGAAGGGCAGCTCCGGACAGAGAGACAGCTCTGGACTGAGGGGCAGTTCTGGATAAATGGCAGCTCTAAGCTAAGGGGCAGCTCATGGCTGGCTGACGGCTCTGTACGCTCATGGCTGGCTGACGGCTCTGGACGCTCATGGCTGGCTGACGGCTCTGGACGCTCATGGCTGGCTGACGGCTCTAGACGCTCATGGCTCGCTGACGGCTCTGGCTGCTCATGGCTCGCTGACGGCTCTGGCTGCTCATGGCTCGCTGACGGCTCTGGCAGATCCTGGCTCGCTGACGGCTCTGGCTGCTCATGGCTCGCTGGCGGCTCTGGCAGATCCTGTCTGGTTGGCGGCTCTGGCAGATCCTGTCTGGTTGGCGGCTCTGGCAGATCCTGTCTGGTTGGCGGCTCTGGCAGATCCTGTCTGGTTGGCGGCTCTGGCAGATCCTGTCTGGTTGGCGGCTCTGGCAGATCCTGTCTGGTTGGCGGCTCTGGCAGATCCTGACTGACGAATGGCTCTAGCGGCTCCTGACTGACGAACGGCTCTGACGGCTCGGGACAGACGTGCGGCTCTAATGGCTCGGGACAGACGGATGGCTCAGATGGCGCTGGGGAGACGGATGGCTCAGATGGCGCTGGGGAGACGGATGGCTCAGATGGCGCTGGGGAGACGGATGGCTCAGACGGCGTTGGGCAGACTACAGACTCTAGCCGACTGAGGCGCACTGTAGGCCTGGTGCGTGGTGCCGGAACTGGAGGCACCGGACTGGAGACACGCACTTCAAGGCTAGTGCGGGGAGCAGGGACAGGGCACACTGACCTCTCGAAGCGCACTATAGGCCTGGTGCGTGGTACCGGCACTGGTGGCACCGGGCTGAGTGCACGCACATCAGGACGAGTACGGGGAGAAGTAACAGTGCGTACAGGGCTCTGGAGACGCACAGGAGGCTTAGTGCGTGGTGCCGGAACTGGAGGCACTGAGCTGGAGACACGCACCATAGGAAGAGTGCGTGGAGGAGGAACAGGGCTCTGGAAACGCACTGGAAGCCTGGTGCGTGGTGTAGGCACTGGTGGTACTTGGCTGGGGCGGGAAGGTGGCGCCGGAAATACCGGACCGTGCAGGCGTACTGGCTCCCTTGAACATTGAGCCTGCCCAACCTTACCTGGTTGAATGCTCCCCGTCGCCCGACCAGTGCGGGGAGGTGGAATAACCCGCACCGGGCTATGTAGGCGAACCGGGGACACCATGCGTAAGGCTGGTGCCATGTAAGCCGGCCCAAGGAGACGTACTGGTGGCCAGATATGTAGAGCCGGCTTCATGGCACTTGGCTCAATGCTCAATCTAGCCCTACCAGTGCGGGGAGGTGGAATAACCCGCACCGGGCTATGCACACGTACAGGAGACACCGTGCGCTCTACTGCGTAACACGGTGTCTGCCCGTACTCCCGCTCTCCACGGTTAGCCTGGGAAGTGGGCGCAGGTCTCCTACCTGCCCTTGGCCCACTACCTCTTAGCCCCCCCCCCCCCAAGAAATTTTTGGGGTTTCTTCTCTGGCTTCCTTGCTAGCCGCGTACCTTCATATCTGCGGTTTTGGGCTTGATTCTCCGGCTTCCAGCCTTGCTTCCTTGCTGCCTCCTCATATCGCCGCCTCTCTGCTTTCGTTGCCTCCAGCTCAGCTTTGGGGCGGCGATATTCTCCTGGTTGAGCCCAAGGTCCTTTTCCATCCAGCTCGTCCTCCCAAGTCCAGTAGTCCTGTGTATTCCACTGCTCGAACATACGCTGCTTGGTTCTGATTTGGTGGGTGGTTCTGTAACGGCTTTCCTCTTCCTCTTCATCCGAAGAGGAGGAGCATGGATTGAACCAAGACGCAGCGTTGTGATAAGACATGATATTTAATAAACAAAACAGAAAACACGACGAACACTTGAATAATTACAAAACAATAAACGACGTAGACAGACCTGGACGACGAACTTACATGAAACACGAAGAACGCACGAACAGGAAAAATGACTACATAAAACGAACAAACAAACAAAACCGAAACAGTCCCGTGTGGCGTAACATACACTGACACAGGAGACAACCACCCACAAACAAACAATGTGACACCACCTACCTTAATATGATTCTCAATCAGAGGAGATGAAAACCACCTGCCTCTAATTGAGAACCATATCAGGTACCCATTACACCAACATAGAAACACAAAACATAGACTGCCCACCCAAACTCACGTCCTGACCAACTAACACATACAAAAACTAACAGAAAACAGGTCAGGAACGTGACACACACACTGTAAGACAGACAGACACACTGTAAGTCCCCTCACACACACACACACACACAACACACACACACAACCTCACTGTAAGACACCTCAAATGTGTGTGTTTGTGTGTGTGTACCTCAAGGTGGACGAGTTGCAATGTGTGAGAGTGTTTCTGGAGGGGAACAAGCCTGGGACCACAGTGGGAGAGACTGAGAGAGGTGCAATAAAAAAGTGGACTTACTCAACGACAGAGTGGACACACTGGAGAGGAATACACACACACACACGGTGAGAGAGGGAGAGGAACATAGAGGGAGAGATGGATCCAACACCACTCAGGGAATTGGTTTTCCAGAGAGAGAGACAGAGAGAGAGAGAGAGAGAGAGAGAGTCAGAGAGAGTCTGACTGACTGACTGACTGAAGAGAGAGTTACTGAGGGATCCAGCCCTTCCCATGCAGCTGTGTGTTGTGTGTTTTCCAGATCCTGAGTTCGCTACTGAAGGCCTCAAATATAAGAACCATCTGTATGAAGAGGCCAAGAGGCAGGGCTGGCCTCCGCCCGTCTTCTCAGAGATAAAGGAAGCCCTCGGTAGGTCAGAACCTTAACCCTAGCCATAGTCAGGAGAAACTATTGGCTCTTATCCAAATCTGTGCTGTTATAAGCAGATATCTTATGCTGGGTTATGCTGGGTTCTTTTATTATATCATGTGTGTTATGTTTATAATATAATTAAACGGCTCTATCAAAACTCGTTAATTGGAAATAAATACTCCATTGTTATTATTATTATTATTATGTGAAAACGTTGGAGATGCATGCAGCTGTGTCTCTCCAAAGACTGACCATCTGACTTTTCTCAAATTGGGCATGTCCAGGTTACAGGGGTCGTGTGAAGGTGAGAGGTCTGATGTTTGAAGGTACTCAGGTGTGCGGAAATTCGAAGACCGCGCACCAGGAAGTAGCTAAACTGGCCCTGCAGCACCTGAGCCAGCTAGCCAATGACAGCGCTAATCTGAGTGAGCTAGCCAATGACACAGAGGAGGGAGAGGCATCCAGTAGCCAGACGGACGAACCACATAGCCTCTCATGCACAGGTACTGTATTCATCAGCCAATCCAATTTATAGTATTGTATCTGTTATAAGATAATGTCATCATATTAGCATGTTTCTCAAACAACTAATAGTCAGTAAGCTGCTATTGGTGTCTGATTGGTTCCTCTCTACTATGTGACTCTGTCTTCAGGTTCCATGTTCTTTGGTAGTGTCACTGTGGTCCTCAAAACTGACGTCACCTCTGGAGAGAGGCATTCTGGGTAGACAGAGGCTGTTGAGTCTGCCTCCAAGAAACTAGTTCTCCTGTTGGATCTACCAGAATCAGGTTAAAGAGCCCTACAGTACAGTAATCTCTACCTTTACTGCTTCCTCCCATGTCCATCAAAATGCTTGTTGTCATGGAAACTCTTTTCTTCTTTTGTACCTCAGCTTCACCCTATAAGGATGTGGTCCTGGAGCACTGTCATATGCGGGATGTCCCACCAGCAGAGGAGGCCCTCCAATCTGATGCAGAGCGGAGGAGCTACCACTGCGCCCTCCGATTCACTGGACCAATCACCTTCTATGCCCCAGGTAATGCCACATTTAGTAGGCCAAATGGATACTTTACAATGTTATGTTTTATGGTGTATTGCATGTAAATATACTGTGTGTATGTCATGTATATAGATATATACTATAGGTATTGTATAATGTTTAAAATATGACTGTTTGACTGGTTGACTCCAGAGGGTTCCAGAAAAAAGAAACCGGTGCAGCAGGAGGCAGCTAAAGTGGCCCTCCAGCGGCTGTCCGGGGTCCTCGGCAGTAAGGAAGTGGTGGGAGCAAACTACGTAAGCGCCCTTAAAGAGCTGTTGGAGGCCCAGACCCCACCTCTGGACAACCCCTGATTATGACGTCACAGACAGAGGGGGGGGGGGGGGGGGCTGGGCCTCCCAAGAGTGTGCAAAGCTGTCATCAAGGCAAAGGGTGGCTACTTTGTTTAACACTTGTTTGATTAAAAATTTCATACGTGTTATTTCATAGTTTTGATATCTTCACTATTATTCTAAAATGTAAAAAATAGTCAAAGTAAAGAAAAACCCTTGAATAAGTAGGTGTGTCCAAACTTTTGACTGGTACTGTATGTATAAAGCTTCTCATAAATACAGATGAGCTGAGCCACAAATCATTATTTCACATTTTAAAAACTACTCAGTGACTAGTTACACTACACTTGGACTTTCAGTCAAAACAGACAACATAATATCGATTTCAGCGTCCTCTTTCACTTCGCTCCCCCTTTTCTCCCCTCCTGTCTCCTTTCTCCCCATCCCTCCCTCTATCTCTGCCTTTTCTCCCCTCCTCTCTCCTTCCTCCCTATCCCTCCCTCTCTCTCCCCCTCTTTCTCCCTTTCTATTCTCTCCTTTCTCTCCATCCCTACCTCTCTCTACCCCTGTTTCTCCCCTTCTCCTCTCTCTTTTCTCCCCAGGCAGATTTGATTGACAGGTTCCAGTGAGGCTGCAGCCCGTCAGTCGGCATGCCAGAGGGCGCTGTCTCAACTGGCTCCTTTAATTGGCAACTGTGGTCCTGTGGCCCCAACCGGCAGCACTGAGGAGGCGGTGCATTGGCTCCAGATTCTGTTGGATGGGGCTTGCCTTACATCTGCTAACTCCGCCCTTACAGGAACTCGGTACAGAAGCTCCATCCAGCTGAGGTTTTCTGGGTAAAGACTGATTTATAGAACTCTCATTTCTATATGTCAGTTAAAGTTAAAGGTATAATCCATCCTCTTAAGTGGTTTACATTTTTTTCTAAACCACTTAACTTGTGCTGTATTTTAAATGAACTATTATTTTAAGGTGCTCATGACACACAAAAAGCCTTGAATTCACTGTTAGTTGGCAGAGATGTTCCTTAAAGCTGATGTGATTGACAGGTATAGTATGCAGACTCGAGGTCAGGGGAATAAGAAAACCATTAGAGCCAAAATCAGCCAGCGCTTACTGGGCCTACTGGGGGAGGACGAGATGGGTCAGTACTACACACACACACAAACTGTTATTAGGGCCGGAGATAGCTCAGTCGCACAAGGTTCACCTTGTTTAATACTGACACACACACATAATGTCCACTTCACAAACACAAACACACACTTACAATACAGTATTGTGAACCCTCCACAGACTCCAGCAGTGGTACCTCAGTGAGGAAAGTTCTAGATGAGTGATTTGTGAAGAGAGGTCTGGAGAAACCTGGGTTTGAGGACAACACTTCTGGGACCAAAGTCACCTTCTCCAACCCTCTACTCTGCTCCTACACAGGTAGGCCTCTGAAACTCACATACACACACAAATGCACACACACACACAGTCAGGTTATTTTCTGATTGGCTGTTCTCTCTGTCTCTCCGAAGATTGGCAGGCCAGCCAGGAGAAAGCTCAGAAGAGATTGGTCGAAGAATTGCAGAGGCGGGTCAAATACCTGTTTGACGGAAGCACCAACTGAGAGCCCAAAGACCAATATAAAGACAGTTTACTTACACTTGGCTCCAGCATGGAACGACAACATGTCCTCTATTTCCCAGCCTGGATATCTCTCCTCCGAGTTTCCCCCCATTCTTCTCCTCTCTGGGTTTCATCTGGCCTGTGGTGTTGGTGGTAGATGTTTGTCTGTATTAGTATGGCTATAGAACTATGTAATTCACTCTTTGCATGCACTGTTTTTACCACAGGGTTTGGTCCTGATATTAAATTATCTTACTTTTAGCAGCTCTTTGCTGTATAATTTTACTCTATGAAGGTTTTGCAGAGTCTAACATAACGAATGCACTTTTACATTTTAGCCATTCAGTCATCATACTGGTCCCCCTGTGGGACCTCAAACTCACCCCAGGTGTCCTCTTTTTCAAACATGTAATAATGACCAAAGTACTTAAGCTCTAAATAAGAAGGCTTCTCTCTGATCATGAAAATACCTTCCACTACCTTGAATGATGTACAGTACATGTCTATCTTATCTGTCACTGAAGTGTCTTACTGGTGTAACCATGGGGATCACTGGTATAACCATGGGGTAATGGGGATCACTGGTGTAACCATAGGGGTAATGGGGAACACTGGTGTATCCATGGGGTAATGAGGATCACTGGTGTAACCATAGGGGTAATGGGGAACACTGGTGTAACCATGGGGTAATGAGGATCACTGGTGTAACCATGGGGTAATGGGGAACACTGGCGTAACCATGGGGTAATGGGGATCACTGGTGTAACCATAGGGGTAATGGGGAACACTGGTGTAACCATGGGGTAATGAGGATCACTGGTGTAACCATGGGGTAATGGGGAACACTGGCATAACCATGGGGTAATGGGGATCACTGGTGTAACCATGGGGTAATGGAGATCACTAGTGTAACCTTGGGGTAATGGAGATCACTGGTGTAACCATGAGGTAATGGGGATCAATGGTGTAACCACAGGGGTAATGGGGATCACTGGTGTAAACCATACTGTCACCAGGGTAACCATACCGTCACTGGTGTAAGTCTATGATCCCTGCTCTTAGTCTTTTGTATGGTTGGCTAAGAGTGTGAGTAATGTTGGGAGAATAGTATGGAATCCTGGTGTGGGTTGGTTGGTTCATTCTACACCAGCATGTTGAAAGGTTTCTTTTAGCCCAAATATAAGTACTCTGTCATTGGTCTCAACATCTTGTGAAGAGTTTGTCTGATTCCCTGTCAATAAACATTTTCAATCATGGCATAAATCACCTTATCCTCATTACTTTTATATTGCTCTTCTTCCATTCTTTCCCGCTTAACTAAACGTCACCTAGATCAGTTAAATAATTTTTAACTCTGTATTGTCTTATTGGAGTTTAAACTAGAGACAGTCATGATAGTGGGTGTTAACATTGGTTTGAGCTGAAACTGATCAAATACTAAAGCACTAAAGCTCCTCTTAACCACACTGCCACAGTTGTGTGTTTGTGTGTGTGTGTGTGTGTGTGTGTGTGTGTGTGTGTGTGTGTGTGTGTGTGTGTGTGTGTGTGTGTGTGTGTGTGTGTGTGTGTGTGTGTGTGTGTGTGTGTGTGTGTGTGTGTGTGTGTGTGTGTGTGTGTGTGTGTGCAATTAATGAAGATGCAGGGCCAGGAACAACTTTCACACACATTGCATGGCCAGACAGACAGTATCTCAGTACCACATCCTGAAATAAAAACTTGAACTCTTTGCAGCAAGAGGTGTTTCTGTTTCTCTCTTGTAGCTCTGGTACCTGCACATTGGTGCTTGATTAGCCTCCTGGATAGTAGGCCAATGGAGTCTGGAGTCGGGCTACAATTCTGCCATGCTGCTATTTATTGGAGTTTCTGCACCAGCGCCTTTTGATGTGATTGACTATGAATGTGTTATTACACATACCATATGAACGCAGTCATGCCAGAGCTGGTGCACGGTACACTCTGATCTGGTTTTGTTTACATGCTGTTCAGGCTGACAGTCTACTTCCCATGAGATGCAGGCAGCTAAGACACTGAGGAAGTTATTTTACGGCTGGCCCCGGTTGAACTTGGCAAAGGCCTGTCATGTCCTCAGGTGAAAGCGGGGAGGGAGGAGCGCCCTTCTCAAATGTAATAGTAATCTGCAGCATGGTGCAACGTTCAGACACAAAACACAACTCCTGGCTGTGTATGGGCTATTTGACCAAGAAGGAGAGTGATGGAGTGCTGCATCAGATGACCAGGCCTCCACAATCACCCAACCTCAATCCAATTGAGATGGTTTGGGATGAGTTGGACCACAAAGTGAAGGAAAAGCAGCCAGTAAGTGCTCAGCATATGTGGGAACTCCTTCAAGACTGTTGGATAAGCATTCCAGGTGAAGCTGGCTGAGAGAGTGCCAAGAGTGTGCAAAGCGCTTACCGGGAACACAGGAGAGAAGAGATCCGTAAAGAGAACAAAAATCTGAGTATGTCTCAACTAGTAGTACAGAGAGAATCCGTCAAGCTTGACAGAGTTAAAGTTTTTGGAAAAGGTCAGCGATCTCCAGCCACCCCTTGACCCGACTGCAGCCAGCTACACCCCAACAAAGTCTACTCAACAACCATCTGGCCGTGCTGTACGGCTCAAGTCGGTCCTTCCAGTCCACCCCCCACCCCCCCCCCCCCCCCCCCACCCCCCGAAGCTAGAGGAAGAGTTCAGCAAGGAGTATGATAATGACAAAGAAGAACACGACGATGGTGAGTGGCCTGATCCACCACCATGGCCTACAGAAGAAGAATCAGAGCAGCCAGAGAAAGAACAAGTAGCAGACCTGGACAAGATGATGAGTGAGCTCAAAATCATAAGGGATCAGGCAATTTATTCTGCTGCTAAACAGAGCAGACCAGCATTAGTAGTCAAGACTCCAGGCCACCCTCCAAGAGAGGCTGCACCTTCGCCGTGCCCCAGAGAGTCAAGATACAGTATCACCCTGACGGGGACTATCGCCAACCTACTCACCAGGACAGTGCTGCACATTCACAGCGTTATGTCGGTGCAGCGACCCAGCAGTCTCTTCCTCATAGGGCTCACACTCATGCAGCAGCCTATGAGCAACGAATAGCTGCCAGCCAAAGGCAACCAGAGCACCCACCAGCTCGACAACCATGTCAGGTTCCATGGATACCTAGGCCAAACCCTCAACCCTGGCTGCCCCCTAGAGGCTTCACCACCGCCAAGGCCAACCATCCTTAACTTCATCAGCCGACACCCGAGTTCAATTGGCTGAAGATCGCGCTAGAGAACCTCCTGCCAGCTGATGGGGATGAGCTCTTCAAATATCAGATCCTGGTTGATCACTTAATGCTAGAATAAGCCTGCCTACTGGCAGATTCCTACCTCAACTCCCCCACGCCTTACTCAGACACCATGACAGCCCTGAATGAGAAGTTTGGACAGCCACACCATGTCACCCTGAAGAAGATAGCTGGTGTCATGTACTCTCCCGATGTACACAGTGGAGATACAGCTGCCTTCAAGAAGTTTGCACTACAGGTCCAGTCCTTACTCAAGTTCTCAGAGTTTTAATAGTACGAGTCCTGGTGTCAAGACTATGATGGCCAGTCATCAAGCAAAAGGCATAAGGACAGGCTGAGGCAAAAAAGGCGCTCCTAGTGGCTGGGGACTTTAATGCAGGCAAACTTAAATCTGTTTGACCTGATTTCTACCAGCATGTGCAACCAGAGGAAAATAAACTCTAGACCACCTTTACTCCACACAGAAATATGCATACAAAGCTCTCCCCCGCCCTTCATTTGGCAAATCTGACCATAATTCTATCCTTCTGATTCCTGCTTACAAGCAAAAACTAAAGCAGGAAGTACCAGTGACTCACTCAGTGCGGAAGTGGTCAGATGACGCGGATGCTACGCTACAGGACTGTTTTGCTAGTAAAGACTGGAAAATGTTCCGGGACTCATCCAATGGCATTGAGGAGTATACCACCTCAATCATCGGCTTCATCAACAAGTACATCAACGATGTTGTCCCCACAGTGACCGTACGTACATATCCCAACCAGAAGGCAACATCCGCATCGAGGTAAAGGCTAGAGCTGCCGCTTTCAAGGAGCGGGATACTAATCCGGACGCTTATAAGGCAATCCACTATGCCCTCCGACGAACCATCAAACAAGCAAGCGCCAATACAGGATTTGAATTGAATCTTACTACACCAGCTCTGATGCTCATTGGATGTGGCAGGGCTTGAAAACTATTACGGACTACAAAGGGAAAACCAGACGTGAGCTGCCCAGTGATGTGAGCCTACCAGATGAGCTAAATGCCTTTTATGCTCGCTTCGAAGCAAGCAAAACAGAAGCATGCATGAGAGCACCAGCTGTTCTGGATGACTGTGTGATAACGCTCTGGGTAGCCTATGTGAGCAAGACCTTTAAACAGGTCAATATTCACAAGGCCACGGGACAAACAGATTACCAGGACGTGTACTCAAAGCATGCGCGGACCAACTGGCATGTGTCTTCACTGACATTTTCAACTTCTCCCTGACCGAGTCTGTAATACCTACATGTTTCAAGCAGACCACCATAGTCCATGTGCCCAAGGAATCGAAGGTAACCTTACTAAATGATTACCGCCCCGTAGAACTCACGTCGGTAGCCATGAAGTGCTTTGAAAGGCTGGTCATGGCTCACATCAACAGCATCCTCCCGGATACAGTAGACCCACTCCAATTCGCATACCGCCCCAACAGATCCACAGATGATGCAATCTCAATCGCACTGCCCTTTCCAACCTGGAAAAAGGAACACCTATGTGAGAATGACTACAGCTCAGCGTTCAACACCATAGTGCCCACAAAGCTCATCCCTAAGCTAAGGACCCTGGGACTAAACACCTCCCTCTGCAACTGGATCCTGGATTTCCTGACGGGCCCCCCCCAGATGGTAAGGGTAGGAATAACACGTCTGCTACACTGATCCTCAACACAGGGGCCCCTCAGGGGTGTGTGCCTTAGTCATCTCCTGTCCTCCCTATTCCCCCACGACTGCATGGCCAAACACGACTCCAACACCATCATTAAGTTTGCTGACTACACAACAGTGGTATGCCTGATCACCAACAATGATGAGACAGCCTATAGGGAGGAGGTCAGAGACCTGGCAGTGTGGTGCCAGGACAACAACCTCTCCCTCAATCTGAGCAAGACAAAGGAGCTGATCGTGGACTACAGGAAAAGGAGAGTTTCAAGTTCCTTGGTATCCACATCTCCAACAAACTATAATGGTCCAAACACGCCAACACAGTCGTGAAGAGGGCACGACAACACCTTTTTGCTCTCAGGAGACTGAAAATATTTGGCATGGGTCCTCAGATCCTCAAAAAGTTATACAGCTGCACCATCGAGAGCATCCTGACCGGTTGCATCACCGCCTGGTATGGTAACTGCTCGGCATCTGACCGTAAGGCGCTAAAGAGGGTAGTATGTACGGCCCAGTACATCACTGGGGCCAAGCTTCCTGCCATCCAGGACATATATAATAGGCGGTGTCAGAGGAAATCCCATAAAATTGTCAAAGACTCCAGTCACCCAAGTCACAGACTGTTTTCTCTGCTACCGCACGGCAAGCGGTACCGGAGCGCCAAGTCTAGGTCCAAAAGGCTCCTTAACAGCTTCTACCCCCAAGCCATAAGACTGCTGAACTATTAACAAAATAGTTCAATACTCACTGTTTATTATCTATTATAGTCACTTCACCCCTACCTACATGTACAAATTATCTCGACTAACCTGTACCCCCGCACATTGACTCGGTACCGGTACGCCCTGTATATTGCCTCGCTATAGTTTTTTTTATTGTGTTACTTTTTATTATTTTTTACCTAAGTTTATTTTGTAAATATTTGCTTAACTCTTTCTTGAACTGCACATTCTTGTAAGTAAGCATTTCACGGTAAGGTCTACACATGTTGTATTCGGCACATATGACAAATAAAGTTTGATTTGATTTGAACCCTCTTCTCCCTCAAGATCTACTCCAGGCTTGCAACAATTGGGAAGTAGAGCTCCAGATCCTGCCACACTTCACCCTGTCTAGGTGCTATGTACCTGCAGATGTCGACCAATTGAGTGTCACCAGAGAGGTCCATGTATTCTGTGACTCTTCAGAGAAGGCCTACAGTTCCGTTGCATACTGAAAACAGAAGATAGTCAAGGCAAGACCTACCTGCCTTTCCTCATGGCCAGTTCCAGAGTTGCTCCTAAGTGGCTAGATTACATGCCAAGACTAGAGCTTTTTGCAGCCGTCATTGGAGCCCAGCTTGCCAAGCTGCTAGAGAAAGAGCTTACATTGAGATCAACCAGACCACCCTGTGGACAGATTCTACAGCCATGCTGATGTGGCTGCAGTCAGAATCCTGCTAGCTTCAAAGTTTTCATAGGCACCAGGGTGGCTGAGATTTAAGAACTTTACAGACCTCTGTGCATCACAAGATGCCCAACAGATGGAGCCAAGGACCACTTTTCTTCCTTCAAAGTCCAGATGAGTGACCAGCTAAGCCAAACGGACATCCTGAGGAGGTGTCACTATGCAAGCACTACACAGGGCAGCAAGAGAGTTTCTCAAATAAGCTGCATCTCCTGAAAGCTGGTAAGCCTGTCCCGTCCAGCAGTCACCTATTTACATTGTCTCTGGAGCTTGATGAGTTCGGAGAGCTCAGCCGAGTTGGTGGTAGACTATGTTGAGCAGTCGATGGAAATCCAGACCTGCTGTCCCCGAGATGGCTGACCTTCCAGCTGTGACTGTGCCTTTTCAAGCTAGCTTTCCACTCCACGGGCATGGACTTCTTCGGGCCCTTCCAGGTCAAACTGGGGCAGTGTGTCGAGAAGAGATTGGGATCATTTTCAAGTGTCTCACCACGAGGGCTGTGCACTTGGACCTCCTGACCAACATCGATGCAGATTCTTTTCTGATGGCCATTAATTGTTACGGCTAGCGGAACCCCTCGACAACATCCGGTGAAATTTGGCAGAGCGCCAAATTCAAATTAAATTACTATAAATATTAAACTTTCATGAAATCACACATGCAATACACCAAATTAAAGCTACATTTGTTGTTAATCCAGCCAACGTGTCAGATTTCAAAAAGGCTTTACGGCGAAAGCAAACCATGCGATTATCTGAGGATAGCTCCCCACCAAACAAACACATGACATTCATATTTCAACCCGCCAGGCGCGACATAACGATATAATTCACGCCTTGCCTTTGAAGAACTTATTTTGTTTATGTCCCATAAACATCACAAACGGTTCTTTTGTTCGATAAATTCCGTCGTTATATCTCCAAAATGTCCATTTATTTGGCGCATTTGATCCAGAAAAACACCGGTTCCATGACTACAAAATATCTAATAAGTTACCTGTAAACTTGTTCCAAACATTTCAAACAACTTTCCTAATACAACTTTAGGTATTTTTTAACGTAAATAATCGATAAAATTTAAGATGGGATAAACTGCGTTCAATAGTGTATAAAAACTAAGTGGAGCGAGCTTTCAGGTCGTGCACCCCAACAACAACAGTGCACTAGACTCGACCCTCGTTCTGAACAGCCCTACTTCTTCATTTCTCAAAGGAAAAACATCAACCAATTTCTAAAGACTGTTGACATCCAGTGGAAGCGATAGAAACTGCAAACAAGTGCCACAGAAATCTAGATCTCCATAGAAAACTCATTGAAAAGAGAGTAACCTCAAAAAACTATTTCTGAATGGATTTTTCTCAGGTTTTCGCCTGCCATATCAGTTCTGTTATACTCACAGACATTATTCAAACAGTTTTAGAAACGTTAGAGTGTTTTCTATCTAAATCTACCATTTATATGCATATCCTAGCTTCTGGGCCTGAGTAGCAGGCAGTTTACTTTGGGCACGCTTTTCATCCGGACGTGAAAATACTGCCCCCTAGCCCGTAGAGGTTTTAAGACTGCCCTCTACACTACCGTGGGTGCCCAGTCAGTGACCGAAGAAGTGCTCAGGACTGTCCTCATTGAAATCCCTTGGGCTACCTGTCCTGCAGTATTGCTTACCTGGACCCTTTGAACCCCAACTTCTTGTTGATGTGGCGGCCAGACGGATCCCTGCCGCAAGTGGTGTACCTCGAGACTGAGCTCGTCAGCAGACGTTGATGGAGACACTGCCAGATCCTGATGGATCACTTCTGATCCAGCTACATCAGGCACTACTTACCCAGCCTGCAAGCCCACCTGCAGTGGTATGCCTTCCCTGCCAACCTCAAAGAAGACATGGTGGCTATGTTGGTGGACCCCCAGCTTCCGAGGGTCCTCTGGCCCATTGGACGGATCCTTAAAGTTCACCTAAGAGCATGCTGGACGATCTCCAGCTCTGAGGAAAAGGAAGTAACTAGAGAAAAGTACACAATCCAAGTGATAAGTTCCAGCCATCTCTTGTGATTATGTTTAGTTAGCATTCTTTGTTTTAGCCAAGGCCAGTGTGTGTCCTTCAGAAATGTGAGTACATATTTCTTACTCTTCATGTGTTGTGGACGCACTTGGCAACGATTATGTAGTTTCTCTTTCTTATGCTAATTAGAATTTTTACCGCGAGCTAGCAACTGCAAGCTTGCTAGCTCTGTTGTTTTTGTCATCTAATTTCGGACATTTTGCATTTGATTGTATAGTATAATGTCCCCCAGGGCCTTGTTTATATGCCCTGTGGTTGTATGGATGTATACTGTATAGATTATGTGAGTATTATGTTAGCTTTGAGAATATGGATGCAGCTATATACACTGAACAAAAATATACATGCAACAATTTCAACAATTTTACTAGGTTACAGTTCATATAAGGAAATCAATCAATTGAAATACATTTATTAGGCCTTGGTCTATGGATTTCACAACTGGTAATACAGATATGCATCTGTTGGTCACAGATACCATAAAAAAAAAGTAGGGGCGTGGATCATTAAACCAATCAGCATCTGGTGTGACCACCATTTTCTTCATGCAGTGCGACACCATTTGGCCTGTGGAATGTTGTCTCACTCCTCTTCAATGGCTGTGAGAAGCTGCTGGATATTGGCGGGAACTGGAACACGGTATCGTACATGTCGATTCAGAGCATCCCAAACATCCCAAAAACCGCTAGCCCACACGACACCATCTGCCATCTGCCCGGTACAGTTGAAACGTGGGATTCATTCATGAAGAGCACACTTCTCCAGTATGCCAGTGGCCATGGAAGGTGAGAATTTGCCCACTGAAATCGGTTACGACGCCAAACTGCAGTAAAGTCAAGACCCTGGTGAGGATGACAAGCACTCAGATGAGCTTCCCTGAGATGGTTTCTTTGGTGCTGCTTGTAGTGCTGTGTGCTGACTTTAATATTCACATGGAAAAGTCCACAGACCCACTCCAAAAGGCTTTTGGAGCCATCATCGACTCAGTGGGTTTTGTCCAAAATGTCTCCGGACCTACTCACTGCCACAGTCATACTCTGGACCTAGTTTTGTCCCGTGGAATAAATGTTGTGGATCTTAAGGTTTTCCTCATAATCCTGGACTATCGGACCACCATTTTATTATGTTTGCAATCGCAACAAATAATCTGCTCAGACCCCAACCAAGGTTCATCAAAAGTCATGCTATAAATTCTCAGACAACCCAAAGATTCCTAGATGCCCTTCCAGACTCCCTCCGCCTACCCAAGGACGTCAGAGTACAAAAATCAGTTAACCACCTGGCTGAGGAACTCAGTTTGACCTTGCGCAGTACCCTAAATGCAGTCGCACCCCTAAAAACCAAAAACATTTGTCATAAGAAACTAGCTCCCTGGTATACAAAAAATACCCGAGCTCTGAAGCAAGCTTCCATAAAATTGGAACGGAAATGGCGCCACACCAAACTGGAAGTCTTCCGACTAGCTTGGAAAGACAGTACCGTGCAGTATCGAAGAGCCCTCGATCATCCTATTTTTCCAACTTAATTGAGGAAAATAAGAACAACCCAAAATGTATTTTTGATACTGTCGCAAAGCTAACTAAAAAGCAGCATTCCCAAGAGACGATGGCTTTCACTTCAGCAGTGGTAAATTCATGAACTTCTTTGAGGAAAAGATCATGATCATTAGAAAATAAATGACGGACTCCTCTTTAAATCTGCGTATTCCTCCAAAGCTCAGTTGTCCTGAGTCTGCACAACTCTGCCAAGACCTAGGATCAAGGGTGACACTCAAGTGTTTTAGTACTATATCTCTTGACACAATGATGGAAATAATCATGGCCTCTTCAAGCTGCATACTGGACCCTATTCCAACTAAACTACTGAAAGAGCTGCTTCCTGTGCTTGGCCCTCCTATGTTGAACAAAATAAAGTGTACCAAACTCACTAAAAGTGGCAGTAATAAAGCCTCTCTTGAAAAAGCCAAACCTTGACCCAGAAAATGTAAAAAACTATCGGCCTATATCAAATCTCCCATTACTCTCAAACAATTTAGAAGAAGCTATTGCGTAGCAACTCACTGCCTTCCTGAAGACAAACAATGTATACGAAACGCTTGAGTCTGGTTTTAGACCCCATCATAGCACTGAGATTGCACTTGTGAAGGTGGTAAATGACCTTTAAATGGCTTCAGACCGAGGCTCTGCATCTGTCCTCGTGCTCCTAGACCTTAGTGCTGCTTTTGATACCATCGATCACCACATTCTTTTGGAGAGATTGGAAACCCAAATTGGTCTACAAGGACATGTTCTGGCCTGGTTTAGATCTTATCTGTCGGAAAGATATCAGTTTGTCTCTGTGGATGGTTTGTCCTTTGACAAGTCAACTGTAAATTTCGGTGTTCCTCAAGGTTCCGTTTTAGGACCACTATTGTTTTCACTATATATTTTACCTCTTGGGGATGTCATTCGGAAACATAATGTTAACTTTCACTGCTATACGGATGACACACAGCTGTACATTTCAATGAAACATGGTGAAGCCCCAAAATTGCCCTCGCTAGAAGCCTGTGTTTCAAACATAAGGAAGTGGATGGCTGCAAACGTTTTACTTTTAAACTCGGACAAAACCGAGATGCTTGTTCTAGGTCCCAAGAAACAAAGAGATCTTCTGTTGAATCTGACAATTAATCTTGATGGTTGTACAGTCGTCTCAAATAAAACTGTGAAGGACCTCGGCGTTACTCTGGACCCTGATCTCTCTTTTGACGAACATATCAAGACTGTTTCAAGGACAGCTTTTTTCCATCTATGTAACATTGCAAAAATCAGAAACTTTCTGTTAAAAAATTATGCAGAAAAATTAATCCGTACTTTTGTTACTTCTAGGTTAGACTACTGCAATGCTCTACTTTCCGGCTACCCGGATAAAGCACTAAATAAACTTCAGTTAGTGCTAAATATGGCTGCTAGAATCCTGACTAGAACCAAACATTTGATCATATTACTCCAGTGCTAGCCTCCCTACACTGGCTTCCTGTTAAGGCAAGGGCTGATTTCAAGGTTTTACTGCTAACCTACAAAGCATTACATGGGCTTGCTCCTACCTATCTTTCCGAGTTGGTCCTGCCGTACATACCTACACGTACGCTACGGTCACAAGACGCAGGCCTCCTAATTGTCCCTAGAATTTCTAAGCAAACAGCTGGAGGCAGGGCTTTCTCCTATAGAGCTCCATTTTTATGGAATGGTCTGCCTACCCATGTGAGAGACGCAGACTCGGTCTCAACCTTTAAGTCTTTACTGAAGACTCATCTCTTCAGTAGGTCATATGATTCAGTGTAGTCTGGCCCAGGAGTGTGAAGGTGAACGGAAAGGCTCTGGAGCAACGAACCGCCCTTGCTGTCTCTGCCTGGCCGGTTCCCCTCTCTCCACTGGGATTCTCTGCCTCTAACCCTATTACAGGGGCTGAGTCACTGGCTTACTGGTGCTCTTCCATGCCGTCCCAAGGAGGGGTGCGTCACTTGAGTGGGTTGAGTCACTGACGTGATCTTCCTGTCTGGGTTGGCCCCCCCCCCCCCCCCCCTTGGGTTGTGCCGTGGCGGAGATCTTTGTGGGCTAAACTCGGCCTTGTCTCAGGATGGTAAGTTGGTGGTTGAAGATATCCCTCTAGTGGTGTGGAGGCTGTGCTTTGGCAAAGTGGGTGGGGTTATATCCTGCCTGTGTGGCCCTCTCCGGGGGTATCATCGGATGGGGCCACAGTGTCTCCTGACCCCTCCTGTCTCACCCTCCAGTATTTATGCTGCAGTAGTTTATGTGTCGGGGGGCTAGGGTCAGTCTGTTATATCTGGAGTATTTCTCCTGTCTTATCCGGTGTCCTGTGTGAATTTAAGTATGCTGTCTCTAATTCTTTCTTTCTCTCTTTCTTTCTTTCTTTCTCTCTCTCGGAGGACCTGAGCCCTAAGACCATGCCTCAGGGCTACCTGGCATGATGACTCCTTGCTGTCCCCAGTCCACCTGACCGTGCTGCTGCTCCAGTTTCAACTGTTCTGCCTGCGGCTATGGAACCCTGACCTGTTCACCGGACGGGCTACCTGTCCCAGACCTGCTGTTTTCAACTCTCTAGAGACAGCAGGAGCGGTAGAGATACTCTCAATGATCGGCTATGAAAAGCCAACTGACATTTACTCCTGAGGTGCTGACTTGTTGCACCCTCGACAACTACTGTGATTATTATTATTTGACCATGGTGGTCATTTATGAACATTTGAACATCTTGGCCATGTTCTGTTATAATCTCCACCCGGCACAGCCAGAAGAGGACTGGCCACCCCTCATAGCCTGGTTCCTCTCTAGGTTTCTTCCTAGATTTTGGCCTTTCTAGGGAGTTTTTTCTAGCCACCGTGCTTCTACACCTGCATTGCTTGCTGTTTGGCTGGGTGGGTTTCTGTACAGCACTTTGATATATCAGCTGATGTATGAAGGGCTTTATAAATAAATTTGATTTGATTTGGTAGCATCTCTTTGATCTTTCATTAGTGTAGTCACAGACACTTCACCCTCACTGTCACACCACAGAGAGAGAGAGTGAAAGAGGTGGAGGGGTGAGAGAAGTGAGAGATTAGTGTGTATTGGGTGAAGTGGATATATATCTGGGGGTAAATGGGGAGGGAAGGGAGGTTCAAGATGACCATAGTAGCATAGTTATATTTTCACACACAAAGGTTGACAGAGAATTAGTAAAATAAGATCATGAATCTTATATTGCTAAAAGGAAACTCCTCTCCCCTTATAAACAGCCAGTCAAGTGTGATTTGTGTAGCGGGCCTAGATGTGTCTACTACCAGACAGCCATTTTCGGCTCTAAAGACCTCTAAATTTGACACATCCCCAACCCCCAAACAGATGCTTGATCTACGGTAGGCCTGTCTCTTTCAAATGAGTATTTCACATTTCACCTGATGGACTGTTGGCAGTGGATCTGTTTCTCATTCCAAAACCACCTATCTATCGCTCTTCGGTCGGTCGGCCGCTGCTCCCTCCCACGCATTGTGCACTGAGCAATTTCTCCCCCACCATGAAGCTGTGGTGTGTGTGTGTGTGTGTGTGTGTGTGTGTGTGTGTGTGTGTGTGTGTGTGTGTGTGTGTGTGTGTGTGTGTGTGTGTGTGTGTGTGTGTGTGTGTGTGTGTGTGTGTGTGTGTGTGTGTGATGAAGGGGAAAAAAACTAAAATGGGTTTACTAAAAAAGCATAAACAAGAATTTGAAATAGCATACTGAAATAGTTTTAAATTGAAGTTAAAATATAATACTGCATATTTAAATGAGAATGTCAATGTGAATGTCCCTGCACAGAAGTTATGAACAAGGACATTGTTTTGTTTAGAATATATACAGTGCTGTGAAAAAGTATTTGCCCCCTTCCTGATTTCTTATTTTTTTGCACATTTGTCACACTTAAATGTTTCAGATCAAACTAATTTTAATATTACACAAAGATAACCCAAGTAAACCCAAAATGCAGTTTTTAAGAGATGATTTTATTTATGGGAAAACGCTATCCGAACCTTCAAGGCCCTATGTGACAAAGTAATTGCCCCCCCTTGTTAAATCATGAATTTATTGTGGTTAATCACACACTAATACTAAGCTGTTCCCTTTAGTCTATTCAAAAAGACCCCATTTCGAAGGAAACCGGCACTCATTAAGGTCAGGTGTGGCCAATTAGTAGGCGAGACCAACACGCCTGAACACACTTAACAAGATAGAGGATAGAAAGAGTTTTGTTGACAATGAGAACGGAATGTATATGTTTTTCAATAACATAACTGGCAATGAGTCTTTCACATCGCTGTGGAGGACTTTTGGCCCACTCTTCTTTGCAGAATTGTTTTAATTCAGCCACATTGGAGGGTTTTCAAGCATGAACCGCCTTTTTAAAGTCATGCCACAGCATCTCAATCGGATTCAAGTCCAGACTTTGACTAGGCCACTCCAAAACCGTATTATTATTTTTTTTAAGCCATTCAGAGGCGGACTTGCTGGTGTGTTTTGGATCATTGTCCTGCTGCAGAACCCAAGTGTGCTTCAGCTTGAGGTCACAAACTGATGGCCGGACATTCTCCTTCAGGATTTTTTGGTAGAGAGCAGAATTCATGGTTCCATCAACCACAGCAAGTCGTCCAGGTCCTGAAGCAGCAAAGCAGCCCCAGACCATCACACTACCACCACTACCACCACCACCACCTCTACCACCATCACACTACCACCACCACCACAACCACCATCACACTACCACCACCACTACCACCACCACCACCACTACCACCATCACACTACCACCACCACCACCACCACTACCACCATCACACTACCACCAACACTACCACCACCACCACCACTACCACCATCACACTACCACCACCACTACCACCACCACCACCACCATCACACTACCACCACCACTACCGCCATCACACTACCACCACCACTACCACCACCACCACCACCACCACTACCACCATCACTACCACCACCACCACCACTACCACCATCACACTACCACCACCACTACCACCACCACCACCACTACCACCATCACACTACCACCACCACTACCACCACCACCACCACTACCACCATCACACTACCACCACCACCACCACTACCACCATCACACTACCACCACCACTACCACCACCACCACCACTACCACCATCACACTACCACCACCACTACCACCACCACCACCACTACCACCATCACACTACCACCACCACCACCACCACCACTACCACCATCACACTACCACCACCACTACCACCACCACCACCACCACTACCACCATCACACTACCACCACCACTACCACCACCACCACCACTACCACCATCACACTACCACCACCACTACCACCACCACCACCACTACCACCATCACACTACCACCACCACTACCACCACCACCACCACTACCACCATCACACTATCACCACCACCACCAGCACCACTACCACCATCACACTACCACCACTATATTTGACTGTTGGTATGATGTTCTTTTTCTGAAATGCTGTGTTACTTTAAGCCAGATGTAACGGGATGCACACCTTCCAAAAAGTTCAACTTTTGTCTCGTCAGTCCACAGAATATTTTCCCAAAAGTCTTGGGGATCATCAAGATGTTTGTTTGCCAAAAGTGAGACGAGCCTTTATGTTGTTTTTGGTCAGCAGTGGTTTTCGCCTAGGAACCATTTTTGCCCAGTCTCTTTCTTATGATTGAGTCATGAACACTGACCTTAACTGAGGCAAGTGAGGCCTGCAGTTCTTTAGATGTTGTTGTGGGTTCTTTTGTGACCTCTTGGATGAGTCGTCGCTGCGCTCTTGGGGTAATTTTGGTAGGCCGGCCACTCCTGGGAAGGTTCACCACTGTTCCAAATTTTCTCCATTTGTGGATAATGGCTCTCACCGTGGTTCGCTGGAGTCCCAAAGCTTTAGAAATGGCTTTGTAACCCTTTACAGACTGATAGATGTCAATTAATTTGTTTCTCATCGGTTCCTGAATTTCTTTGGATCGCGGCATGATGTCTTGCTTTTTGAGATATTTTGGCCTACTTCACTTTGTCAGACAGGTTCTATTTAAGTGATTTCTTGATTCAACAAGTCTGTCAGTAGTCAGGCCTGAGTGTGGCTAGTGAAATGGAACTCAGCTTTCCAAATAATGTGATTAACCACAGTAAATTCATGATTTAACAAGGGGGGGGGGGCAATTACTTTGTCACATAGAGCCATGAAGGTTTGGATAGCTTTTTTCCCTTAATAAATAAAATTATCACTTAAAAACTGCATTTTGTGTTTACTTGGATTATCTTTGTGTAATATTACCTTTTTTTTGATGATCTGAAACACTTAAGTGTGGCAAATGTGCAAAAAAATAAGAAATCAGGAAGGGGGCAAATACTTTTTCACAGCACTGTAGTTGGCTTTAGCCTACTTTGTTGACATCCTCTCTCAAAATGATTGAAACTGCCAGGTGACGAAAACGATCCCAGCTAGCACATAACGTTCTGAGAACCAAATGTTTCTTAGAGCTTGGTGAGCCGCAGGTTGTCCTGTGGTTATTTTGCATACAACTTTCCCACAACGTTCTGGGAATGGTGCAGGTTAGTTGCTTGGCTTTAGAACATTCTCTGCACATTTAAGGAACTTGACAAAATAATGTTATTTTCTTGCTATTTCATTACTTTAACAGAATGTTTCCTAAAAGTTTAAACATGGTTACATTTTAATTTTGGTAATGTTCTAGGAACGCTTTCCAACTGGTTTGACATTGGGAATGTTCTGAAATAGTTCAGAGAAGGTTAAGAAACAACATTCTCCTTTGGGAATTTAAATACTTCACCATAACTTTTCCACCAGGTTTCCTCATGGTTCTATTTAAAGTCATGTTCGCAGAATGTTCAGAGAATTTTAAGAAACATCGTTCTTCTGTGCGAATTTCATTACTTCAGCATAACATTTTCTGCAGGTTTTCTCATGGTTTTATTTAAAGTCATGTTCGTAGAACATCAAGAAAGCATTAGTAACATTCAAAGAACGTTCTATGAATGTTATTGAAAAACATATACATTCCGTTCTCATTGTCAACAAAACTCTTTCTATCCTCTATCTTGTTAAGTGTGTTCAGGCGTGTTGGTCTCGCCTACTAATTGGCCACACCTGACCTTAATGAGTGCCGGTTTCCTTCGAAATGGGGTCTTTTTGAATAGACTAAAGGGAACAGCTTAGTATTAGTAAAAAAAATAGCAGTGGACTAATTCCATGGATAGAGAACAGAAGATCATAGGTTTGAATCTCACTGATGCCGTGCAAACATGAAAAATAAACATGTTTGCATGATTAATGCCTAAGCAAATTAATTTCTATTTGTGCTTAGATGTCAGAACAGTTAACCTAAGCTAGCTGTGTTATAAAAAAGTATTATTGAAACATTCGGTGAAAGTTTTAAGGAACTTATTCAACCTCCAAATAACCTATAATTTCCCTTTCTCAGAAAGTTAATAAAACCTACCAGAAAAACTTTCAGGGAACCATAGTAAAACGTTCTCACTGCAACCTAAAAATGAATGTTCCCAGAACAGGTGAAATGTTTAACAATTTAAAAACGTTCAGTTTTACCGGTAAGGAAAAGTATGGCTTTGTTCCCAGAACCAATGCAAAACCAACAACTTAGTTCTCACAACTTCAAAGGAACCAAATGTGCTAGCTGGGATGCAGCCTGTCTCTTACTCATAGTTTAATTTAGTGATATTTTATGCAAACACCAAGTAGCCTATAGCCTATAATTATTGATTTGTCTAGCCTATATTTAATGCACAATTGAAACCTAAACCGTTTTGCTTGAGTGAGATCTAAAACAATTTCATAAGGAAACACCACAAAGTGTCACATGCTCACATCTAATTAATTATAATTCTGTAGGCCTAATTTTCAATTTAGTACTTCTCTCCATATACGACAATGGACAAAAGATCAAGATAGAGAGAACCACATGCACACACACTTCCGTCTGTCAGAGAATGTTGTTGTCTGTCTGAATCACACAGACAAAAGGCCCTTGTTTTCACTTGAAGCTGAGAAAAAAACACTAGGTGCCATTTTTTTGCAGTTGACACGATTTAAAAAA
Source organism: Salvelinus namaycush (assembly GCF_016432855.1). Classification (NCBI taxonomy): domain Eukaryota; kingdom Metazoa; phylum Chordata; class Actinopteri; order Salmoniformes; family Salmonidae; genus Salvelinus; species Salvelinus namaycush. The sequence goes on along the minus strand of NC_052317.1, from coordinate 35,196,296 downwards.
AGGTGTGAAACACCAAGACGCTGTCGGTTCCTGCCTCGCGCCCTTTCCCACAGTCTGTCTTTCTGCGCACTCTCTCATCAGGGCTCCATGGCACGCAAGGGTGACAGTGGTGCTCATCTCCAAAGTTTCACGCTCATGGAGCCGGAGAGTGAGAGCGCGCTGGTCCGGTCTATCTACTACGGTAAAATCGGTAAGGGGAAAACGGAAAGGTTGCTGGAGAGGCATGGTAGAGAGGGGAGCTTTCTCCTGCGGGACAGCGAGAGTCTGCAAGGAATGTATTGCCTCTGCGTGAGGTGAGTTGATAAACTCACTCTCTAGCCTATACTCTTTTGTGGAGTGAGTTTTTGAAATAATTTTACCGATTTAAACTGCCAGAGGCCCATGTGAGTTTTGATTCTGTTTTTATGTTTGCTTTATGTAAGCTTTCTGTTCATGTTTATCATGACATTTTAGATACTATAGAATAGGTTGTAGTCATTTCTAACAGGACAAAATCCACAATTTGGCCACTTTGAATTGTATTTTAATTGAGGTTCAGGCCTACAAATTATATGATTGATCAAAGACCGTTTTATTTAATGTCATATTAAATATCCTATCATATGGATGTAGAAATGGAGTAGGCATA